>NC_091461.1:96282204-96394704 GCF_027789765.1 Dendropsophus ebraccatus
TCTTCTTTGGATGCATTATTCATTATATGCAGAAATATTCATTATACCAATATCCTTCCACCTTTTGTTTAATAACATTGCCCCACTGTATTTATCACTGCAGTTTAAAACAATGCAGTCAGTTAATGAGTATTTTCAATTTTCTTTCCCTAATCTTTGGCCCTGTTACATAGATCGATATCGATCTGTTCAGTTCAAAATTGTCCCATGTGATAGGACCCTTACTCTTGCAGAAAAATATTTTTACAGTACCTGGAGCCCCTGATGGTATTTCTTGTGTGGGTTCCACTGGTTTTGAGGAGTTAGCAAATGTAAAAGATCCACACCATGATCCATAGTTGATGCTAGTAATTCCGTTCCTTGTGGATCCAGAATAACTGGACAGACCTGGTAACTTTTGCACTGTGACTTGACCTCCAGCATTGGATATTATTCTAGCATGGATAGCCGCTCGGCAAATGGAAGAATCCTAAGAGATATCATGGAAGCAGTAATGTATAAACATCTGATACATTAATATTTTACACCTTTGTCTACAAGGTTTATGCAGTTATTCATTCATTTAATCTTACATCTGTGTAACGGTCAGTTCCCCAAACAGATCTTCCATTGATTAGACACTCAGCTGGACACACCACACTAACAAATATAAAAAAAAAATACAAATATGATTTTGCAACAAGTAAGCTAATGAACTTGTGAAAATTAAAAATAGCTAAATTTGCAGAAATTCTTACACCGCAAAGGATTCAGTTATGGCCCTGGCTGTTGTAGTACATGATGCAGTCACTGCGATGAAATGAAAATATTTTATGAGATGTCAAATGTTATTGTCAGTAACAGAGTCAAGATGATACATTTCTTACCTACAATGAACAATAGATACTGTAGATGGATCATCTGTACATAAACTATATCTGTTTAAAATATTCTATAAACCTGCATAGTTCTGTTAGATTAACCCTTCATAGTGATGACAAGGTTTTTTTAGTGCTATCTTTGCTATTACTGAGTCACTGAGATACTCCCCCATGGTGTACATACATATACATACATATCTGCCAGTAGTACACAAACTGTTACTTCCTCCCTTACTTCTTTGGCCACCCACAGCACAGTGCATATTCCTCTCCGCTATACTACAATATAGTGCTGGTAAAAGCCTGCACTGCACTGACTAGGCTAGCACTATTGTTCATAGAGAAAAATCACTTATCAGGCTGCTCCCCCACCTTATTTTTTTATCTGTTTGAATTTCAAACATTGAATTTTAGTTTGCTTAAGAAATGGTTTCAAACAGATTCCAGAAAAAATATATTTATAATTTCTAAAAGCATATGCAGCATTCAGATATTAGCCAGTTGCCACTTGAAAGATAAATTAAGTTTGCTGCATTAAAAGGGATAAGGGGATTGGGTAGGCCATCAATGCCCGATCAGTAAAGTCCTACTGGCTCTTTAGGTGAGGCTCGGCTCCAGCACATACGCATTGAATGACGCCAAAAGCTGTGCATAGTTAATTATGCAATGGTGGCTTTGGGTTACTGCAGCTCAGCTCACATTTAAGTGATTGGGTGCTGAGCAGCAATAGTCGGACACTACCATTGCACAATGAACAGCGCACAATCTCTGGCTCTGTTCACTGTATATATGTGCTGTAGTCAATCCTTTTCTACTGTGGAACTCAGTCTTATCTGCCTTTATCCTACAGACTGGAGAAGCCACCATAATTTCCTGTTTGTTTCTGTACAACTTCATTTCTGTCTGATCACTGTACAAGCCAAGAATATTACAAAGAAAATGTGGACAATGTCAGGTAACTTACATATTTTGGGGTCAAGCAGCGGAATGCAAAATACTTGCTCTGAAATTAATAGAAAATACGTCACATAAGTTTCATTCGTGAACATTTTATTATAATATCTAGTAATATAATATAAAGACTACTTATTCTGACTTGTCTTCCACCTTACCTATAAGGATACAACAACATTTTTTTATACAGATTGCATTACTCAGTCTATGAGTACTTAGGGCCCATTCACACTGAGTAAAAGTGGCAAAATTCTGCGGTGGAGCTCTTTGCCGTGGAAGCCTGCTTGCCTCGGTGTCACACAATGTCTCTATGGGATGACTGGCGACCCTCCGCTTTCATCACTTCCTGCTCAAAGAATTGACTTGTCAATTCTTTGAGCGGAGAGTGGCAGGAATGGAGGAGCGCAAGCCATCCCATAGAGACACTGAGGCAGGTGGAATTCCGCGCTTTTACTCAGTGTGAACATACTCAGTGTCAAATTGCCAGCAATCTGTGTCCCATTGGTTTCAATAGAAATCCACACCATTAATCCCTTCACGACAGTAATACGTAGATATATGTTCCTACTGCACATACCCCATGCAGTAGGAATGTATGTTTATCTTCCTGACTTCAGGGGCTGACTGATGTGTTTGGGACCGCTGCAGTGAGAGCGGTCCCGCACATATCAATGTCCCGGAAGCTGGGGATAATGAGGGGCAGCTGCAATCACACAGCTGCCTCTCATTAACCCCTTAAATGCTGCGATCTACAGCAATCAAGATGTTTAAGGTACACAGGGACAGGACAAGCTCCTGTCACTGAGTGATCGGGACCCCGTTTGACGGGCGGGGGGAAGTCACTTACCTCCGTCCTGTTGGATTGGCATTCCATGCATAGAGTCTGCTCTCAGGCAGGCTCTATGCACAGATCATTGATAACACTGATCTAAGCTATGGCATAGCATAGATCAGTACATGCAATCTAATGATTGCATGTTTTATAGTGAAAAAAAGTGTAATAAAAAAAGTTTTAAAAAGTATTAAAACAACCCTTTTAATGATATATAACCCTTATAATAACAAACCTTATAATAAAAAGTATTAAAACAACCCTTATAAACGCCGCGATCTATAGCAATCGAGACATTTAAGGTACTCAGGGACAGGACAAGCTCCATGCATAGAGTCTGCTCTCAGGCAGGCTCTATGCACAGATCACCGATAACACTGATCTATGCTATGCTATGGCATAGCATAGATCAGTATATGCAATCTAATGATTGCATGTTTTACAGTGAAAAAAAAAGTGTCATAAAAAAAGTTTTAAAAAGTATTTAAAAAACCCTTATAAACCCACCTGACCATTATAAAACTAAAAATATAAAAAGAGGTAAGTAAACCTAATATATAGCGTAGCGTGCAGAATTGTCAGATCTATTAAAATATAACATTATTGTTCCCGCGCGGTGAACGGTGTAAAGGGGGGGGGGGGGGGGCAAGATTGATTTTTTAAAATTTTATATTAGATAAATAATAATAAAAAGTGCTAAAAAATTGTCTGTTACACCAATATGATATTAATAAAAACTAGAGATCATGGTGTAAAAAATGACACCCCAACCAGTCCTGTAGGTGGAAAAATAAAAGCGTTGCATCAATTTGACACGGACATCCGGGCATTAAAGGGCTCGGTCTTGAAGGGGTTAAAAAGTAACCCACATGTCACTGCATCGATAAGCCAGAATATTCAACAGGTTTTCTGAATAGGGATACATCCTCATCCAAAAGTGAGGCAAAATCTGTGTCATAGAGAGAGAAAATACATGGCAGAAACCCAACAGTATAGCTCAGATTTCTGCTGTGAATCTGCAATCAATTTTTAAGGTGAAAAAAATCTGTCATGTGAAAATGTCTTCAGGCAAGAAATATTCAGTACAATGCGTGTGAACGTGGTGTTAGGAATCCACATGCATGCCATGTAAAACATATTGCCAGATGACTCTTGGGTGCTATTTATAAAAACCCACACTATAATCCAGGACACAAACTTTTCTCAAATATTAGAAGATTGAAGTTTTACATACAATAGGGAATATTATGGTAATGGTTTAGTAGTTATGGTAATAGTTTGTAGGTCTGTGGCCCCATGTATAAAGTCCTATGAGCAGGGCTGTATTAACAGCTGCTGCTGCCCTAGGCACTAAACCTGAAGACGCCCCATCTTGGGAAGCGTGGGGAAGAGTCTTTTTGGCCACACACATTTCTCTACATGGAGAAACATTGTCTGAATCGCGTTCTCCATGGTTTTTAAATGTTTAAACGTAAAAAATGTCCTTATTGTATCAATGATTAGAGCCGTCTGCATATTGTCTAGGCACATTTAATACAGGCACACCAGACCTAACCAATTCCACCATACCCCCCCGCCCCCTCAAAAAGACACCAGATTTACTAGCAAGTCTGAACAGGAGGTGGGAGAAGGGCTGTCTTACCCATTGGGCATGGTAGGTGGCTGCCCAAGGGCCCTTGCGTCTTAGGGGGCCCCTGCCCGCTGTGACATATTCCCTGTCCCCGGTCAGTATTGGACTGGGCCATCGGAGGACCGGAGGATCCTCCGGTAGGCCCCATCCCCCCACACAGTTAACACACTGTCACTGTCGAGCGCTGCCGCTCTAGCAATGCTGTCACCTGACTGGGCCCTCACTGCTCCCATCCTCTTGTGACCGCAAGCAGTTATTCGCTTGCGGTCACAAGAGGTACCCTGGCCCCCGACTCCTGCTCGTCCTGTGTCCCGGCCGACGCACGAATCATCACTGAGTCAGTGTGCGCTGACGGCAGAGACTTCCGGCAGGGGGAGCATGTGTTAGAGACGCTCTCTCTGCCGGAAGTACCAGCCCTGGCACAGACTGGCACAGTGATGATGCGTGCGCCAGCCGGGACACAGGACGAGCAAGAGCCGGGGGAGGGGGGGGGGCATCTATAAGGGGGCTAACATGGGGGGAGAGACCATCTGTAAGGGGGCTAACATAGGGGGGAGAGACCATCTATAAGGCGGCTAACATAGGGGGGAGAGACCATCTATAAGGGTGATAACATAGGGGGGGAGACCATCTATAAGGGGATAACATAGGGGGGAGAGACCATCTATAAGCGGGGTAACATAGGGGGGAGAGACCATCTATAAGGGGGCTAACATAGGGGGGATACTTTTGGATACTTTGAAGCCAACCTGGTCTGGTTTGGTGAGGCATGAACGCACGGTTATTTTTAGTTTTTGTGCTGCTGAGAGACTGTGTTGTGAATTAAAGTTTATGTTAACAATAATTTGTATTTTTTATTGTAAGTAATTGTACTGGCTAGGGGCTAGAGCTGGTGGCACTGTGGCTGCCGGAGCATCGGGGCGGGTAAGTATACCTTCATTATTACGTTCCCACCACCCTCTGCTGTCTCTGGATTTTTACCTCTGTCAGGAGTACCACAGTAAGTATTTCAGTTAAAAAGGATCACTATTAATGATTTACTAAAGCAATTTTGCATAATTTTCCATGCATTTTGCAGAAAGAATATTGCCGCATATTGGTGCAACTTAGCAAAAGAACTTTTATTAACCCATTTGCCAGCAAAATGAGACTTCCACACCAGTTGTACAAAAAAACACACCTAGGGGAAAAAACCCACACCTGATATTTAAGATGGGAATTGAGCCAGTGGTGTTGCATGACCATGTCTTAAATGGATCAACTAGAAAGTAGTCTAATACACAGTTATCAGCAATATATTGTGTGGTGTAGCATCTGTGCCTGTGCAGCCTTCAGCAGCAGCATCCATCTCTGCAGTATGGTGGAGGATGCTTTGTTGACCCTGATTTAGTACATGTTTGTTGTCTTGCACTAGTCTGAACACTGCTCTATTCCTTCCCTTGCAATGTTGATTGGATTCCACCACACCCGTCTGCTTCTCTTGCTGACCTTGTTCTGCACTGCAGACGGATAAGTTAGTTGTGATTGACAGATCCCTTTGCCACTCTCATTCCTTCCTACTAGCCTATGATCTGTGTAGTCTTGATGTCAGAGGATTGGTCCAATCACACCCTGGACATGGACTATGACTGCACGTAAGAAAACCTCCATCTCTAATATACAGCAATAGATATAATTGTTGCAAAATATATCTGCAAAAAGTAATAAGTAGATTTAGTCACAGGTGTTAATGATATTCTTTATTTAAAAACTTTTGTTAAAGGCTATGTTCACACGTTGTATAAACAGCCATTATTTGGCACTCAAACAACGGCCTTTGTTTTAAATGCAAATTGCATAGAAGTCTATGGACAAGAAATAATTGACATGATCATTATTTTAATGGCAGTAGCAAACAACAGCCGTTGTTCAAAACATTGTGTGAACTACAGCCTTTGTTTGCATTCGCTGTGTAAATTAAAAACAATGGCCGTTCGTTCGTATCATAAAAATTATGTTGTGTGAACATAGCCAAAGCGTGAAAAAAGTTATATCCGCACATCACTAGGGAGGCACAAAACTAAATCAAATCTTTTCCCATATGAAACGTGACATAAAAGCATCTGGATAAATTGGTTGCAAAGTAAAATGTTGCACAACAAAATAAAAAATGGGAATTTGGTTATAGGTGGTATTTTTTAAAAGCAGGTGGAAATTAATTGGTATTTTTATCTCCATATATCTATAAATCTCCATATAGTTCTTACCTCAGTTTGCAGGTAAAAGATCACATGCAATAGAAAAGCAAAGAAATTACCTCTACTGCTGAGACCAAGGATTATAAGCGTCAGCACAATGTTACCCTTCATTGTGTAGTACTGCATTCATCTCAGCTGAAGACCTGTGAGGTGACCACACTTGCACTTTTATATTCTTAGTGCACCCTCATCCTCCGCCCACAAGGCACACAGTAACGTCCTTTTTTTTAATGTGTCAATGATAATATGGTTGATAACCTGCTTTCTCCATAAAGAACAAAAATAATTCTAAGGAACTGCAACAGAGCAAACATTTAAACAATTTCTCCCCTTGGTGTTGCTGCGAGGCATAGAGGGTTATTATTTCTGTAGACATTTAGTCATGAAGTTATTACGCAATTACAGGTGAGACATCACTATTTGCCACATGCAGCAATACTACCTATGCTTTTAGTTTATTTTTTTGGACGTTTGATTTTAATTTTTAATGTGGGAGATTGTTTTTTATATTTTTAATTTTGATATTTTGATAATGACCTCTCCTATATTCCTATTCCTCTAGGGGGGGGGGGGGGGGGGGCTTTAAAATGCATTCACCTGCTCGCTTATACAGTACACTGCAATAACTTATGTGTATTGCAGTGTATTTTCAGACTGCCTGTCTCCTATTTTACTGTGCCTACGACAGTCCACGTTTATGACATAATACTGTGCACAGTTATCTAGTGTTACGTCTGTGATTCCATGGA
This sequence comes from Dendropsophus ebraccatus, assembly GCF_027789765.1. Taxonomy (NCBI): domain Eukaryota; kingdom Metazoa; phylum Chordata; class Amphibia; order Anura; family Hylidae; genus Dendropsophus; species Dendropsophus ebraccatus. Next base: position 96,289,467 of record NC_091461.1, read on the forward strand.
GTCCATGGAAGCCTCAGAGGCCCCTGGCTGGCACAATAACATATTGCCTTCTAGTGATTGCATTTTGGGGATAATGGGGGGACTGGAGACATGAAAGGACCTACACAAAAAAAAACTCTCAAGATGCCATGGTTACTATAGACTACAGCCATATTTATTAACTTTTTAAAAGTTGAAAAACTGTATTTGCACAAGTTGGCAGGCAAGTAATATAAGTGACAAAACTTATTCAAAAGCACTATACCTTCAATATGAAATGTGACATTAGATAAACTAGTTGCAAAGTGGATGTTAAGAAAATGCTACAAAACAATTATAAGGCTGGGTTCACACTACGTATATTTCAGTCAGTATTGTGGTCCTCATATTGCAACCAAAACCAGGAGTGGATTGAAAACACAGAAAGGCTCTGTTCACACAATGTTGAAATTGAGTGGATGGCCGCCATTTAATGGCAAATATTTGCTGTTATTTTAAAACAATGGCTGTTATATTGAAATAATGGCAGTTATTTACCGTTATATGGCGGCCATCTACTCAATTTCAACATTGTGTGAACAGATCTTTTCTGTGTTTTTAATCGACTCCTGGTTTTTGTTGCAATACTGACTGAAATAGGTAGTGTGAACCCAGCTTTAATGTGGATTTAGTTATGGGTGATGGGGAAACACTTTAGGCTAATGGTGCATTTACACAGGCAGATTTATCTGACAGATTTTGGAAGCCAAAGCCAGAAATGAATTTAAAAAGAGGAGAAATCTCAGGTTTTCCTTTATGACCCGTTCCCTATTTATGGTCGGTTCCTGGCTTTGGCTTCAAAAATCTGTCAGATAAATCTGCCTGTGTAAACGCACCATTAGGCTATGTTCACACTACATACGATTACGGCCGTAGTTCGTACGCAGCCATACATGTGCGGCTGAAACTACGGCCATGGGAAAAATAGACATGCGGCCGGATACGTACGCACCGCTAACATACGCCCGTAGTACAGTTATGCTTCCCTAGCTTGTTTCGAAGCGATCTGAGGCAGGTCATTTACTTGGAAATCTTCGCCCAGCCCAGTAAACCACACAGAACCTTTTGGATGGAAAAATCAAGTTCAATTTGGCTGAAATAAGTACTTCGTACGAGACCGCATGGAAATCCATGGCCGTGAGTTGGAACATTTCCGTCCTCAAACAATGGTCGTGTTCATTTTTCACGGCGCCGTACAAGATCCGGCCGTAAGCTCATACGTAGTGTGCATTGTGCGGCCGTATATCGTATACTTTCAAGAGAACGCATCAACCTCAAAACTACGTGCGTATATTCGCGGTTCACACTACGGCCGGAATCATACGTAGTGTGAACATAGCCTCATGAGGCTACAATAGGCATGATGCACAGATTGCTGTGTTGCACTAAGCAACATAGTACGAGTGTGAGGTGACGGTCCCAAGAAATCCACCTTTGACAGATATTTAGTCCTAATTTGCCACCATTGACCATGATAGGCTGTCAATTGTTTTATCCTGGAAGACCTTCTTAGGGTGGTATTACATGGAAGGAATGTTGTTCGAAAAATCATTAAATCGTTCTGATTTAAATGATAATCGTTTAGTGTAATAGCAGACAGAGATTAAACGACCAACGAGAAATCATTGGTCGTTTAATAGAATTTGGACCTATTTTTATCGTTGATCGTTTGCAAATCGATTGCATGTAATAAGACATTGTTCGGTCGTTCACAGTAGCTGCAAACGCAATGGCAACAACAGGACGAAAGCAATAACAATCATAAGTAACGATCATCATTCCATGTAATTGGGTGTACGATTTTAGGTTGTACGCCCCAGCGGTTGCCTGAGTTTGTTTATCGTTAATAGTTGATTGTCGAAAAATCGCTTTGTGGAATAATACCCTTGGGCTATGTTTACACACTGTCAAAAGGACGTCAGTCTGAGCCTAGGCGCCCAAACTTTAAAATAAAAGCCAAATATAATCGTAATTTTGAGTGAAAATTAAACAATGTGTAAACACATGAAAAAAAAGTCTATATTTTGGAAAAGCAGGTGGTAATTAATGAGCATGTTCATTATTCGGATGGTCGTTATCAATTACAACTGTAATTAACACTGCTGACCAATGTCCTGTTGACTTCAATGGAGTGCATTATTATATTGAAAATACGTCCCTATTTATACCTCAAAATTACAGTCATATTCTCCCTTTATTTTACATTTTGTAAACAAAACCTTAGGGTGCATTCACCATACCATATCACTGGGATTTTCACGCTGTGGGTTCTGCAGCGAAATCTGCGGCAATACTGGGTACAGTCATTTTCTATGGCTTTACATGTAAAGTCCCTTCCTACTTGAAGTGTCACTGTCGTAATAACCTTCAAAATCTAAATCAACAGTAGATGTGATATAAAGCAAGTTTGCAATATACATTCATTTTTTTTGTTGTTATCATGCTGTAAAACAAAGCTGAACAGGAAACAGGAAGTGCCATGTTTTCCATGATAACTTAAAAAAAAATAATGTAAATTGCAAACTTGCTTTAAATTACATCTATTGATTTAGTTACAACGACAGTGACATTTTAAACCACCACTGCTGGGCTAATACGTTACCTGGCCACACTGTTGCTTGCTTCTTAGGCTACATTCACACGTAGCAAAACTAGCAGAATTCTGCGGCGGAATTGTCTGCCGCGGAATGCCGTTAGCCTCCGTCTCATAATGAGAGTCTATGGGAGGCACGCGCTGCTTCTCTCCCCAAGCTGAAGAATGAACATGTTCATTCTTCAGCGCGAAGAGACGCTGTGAGAACAGCAGAGCGCGCCTCCCATAGACTCCCATTATGAGAGGGAGGCTAACGGAATTCCGCTAGTTTTGCTACGTGTGAACGGGGCCTTAGGCTTCTGGCTCACTGGCGTCCCACTTAGCCAATCAGTGCACTGTCGGGCCACAGCCACTGATTGACCGGGTGGGACGCCAGAAACCGTGAGCTGGAGATGTAAGTGGGAGGGCAGTCAGGTACACAAACTAAATAAAGATGAAAAATATCTAGCTCTTCTTCCCGCTGTCTTGCACAAATACTACTATGGTGATAAAAATATGCAGATATGAAAAATTATGTGAAACCTGCTTTCTCCAAAAAGAGCAGTTCTAAGGAACTGCAGCAGAGCAAACATTTAATCAATGCTGTTTGATGTTTCCACCCCTGGCATTGCTCACGAGTCTGGAGTGTTTTCTGTAGTTATTGTACAGTGAATTATGTTTCAATAATTCTCACATTACCATGCAGCAAAGCTTATTACATGATTTTTTTTCTGAAGCTTTAATTTTAGAACTTAAAAACTGAAAAAAAGTTGTTTATTTTACTGTTTAGCTCAGGTTAAATATATATATATATATATATATATATATATATATACCAGAGAAAAAAGTCCAGCACCAGGTCGGCATATACCATTAAAATTCCATACTTTATTAGAAAATCTTCACATAGGACAGTAATAAAAGTTTACGCGTTTCAGCGCTTCTCGCGCCTTGTTCACAACTGAAGCATGAAGCATTGCTTCAGTTGTGAACAAGGCGCGAGAAGCGCTGAAACGCGTAAACTTTTATTACTGTCCTATGTGAAGATTTTCTAATAAAGTATGGAATTTTAATGGTATATGCCGACCTGGTGCTGGACTTTTTTCTCTGGTATGCTGTGACCCTGGCTCCGGGTCTTACCGTGCACCGACGGCTATACCACAGCAGGTGAGCTGACCAACAAACAGACTTTTGCATATATATATATATATATATATATATATATATATATATTCCCCTTGTGTATTCTGTTCCTTTAGGGGCCTTGAACATGCACTCCAATGCTCATACAATACAGCACGATACATATGTACCGTCAAACTGCCCACTTCCGATTTCCCTTCAGCCTTTGGCAGAGTACATTGCTCACACAATAACCCATCAGCACTCCGTCATTGCATTGTAGGAGGGTGGGGACTGAGTAGATCCTAAGTAGTGATGAGCGAGTACTAAAATGCTTGGGTGCTCGTTACTCGAGACGAATATGTCCCGATACTCGAGTGCTTGTTTCGAGTAACGAACCCCATTGAAGTCAATGGGAAAATCGAGCAGGTGAGGCCCTGGACGCGGCTACACAAAAAAAAAAAAAAAAAGATAACACAACGGACTGGTTGGACAGCAACCAGTCCCGCTCCTCCGCAGACATAGTGACGTCTGAGCATGGCAGTCAGGACACAGAGAACCATTAAAAGTGAGTGAGGTAGCAAGTGAGCCTCCCATAAATTAGGCCAGACACAGCATGGCGGTGAGGACACAGAGAACCATTAACCCCTAGACGACCCAGGACGTAGAGTTACGTCATGGAAGTCTGTCACCAGACGACCCTGGACGTAACTCTACGTCCTGGGTGTTTCTCCCGCTATGAAGCGCGCTCCGGAGCAGGTGGGGGCCGGCTGCAGCGATCGCGCTGCCGCGTGTCATTAACCCCTTAAATGCTGCGATCGCGGCACGACCGCGGCATTTAAGTGTAAGTGACAGGGGGAGTCCCCTGTCACTTACCGATCAGGTTCCCCACAGTGTTACTGCGGGGGTCCCGATCGTTGAAACGGACTGCCGGAGGTCTCTCACCTGCCTCCGTGCGGTCCGATCGGCGATCTGCTACACTGAGCCTGCACAGGCAGGCTCAATGAGCAGATCACCGATAACACCGATCAATGCTATGCCTATGGCATAGCAATCATCAGTGTAGAAATCAAACTAGTGTATGTAAAAGTCCCCCAAAGGGACTTCAAATGTGTAAAAAAAAAAAAGTTAAAAACACCAATACACTACCCCAAAGCCCCTTCCCCAATAAAAGTTGAAATCACCCCCCTATCCCATTATATAAATAAAACATATAAAAATAAATAAATAGATAAACATATAATATACCGGTCCACTGGGTCATTTTGGGCTTGGTCCTCAAAGGGTTAAAAACAGAGGAAGCATATGAACCACCCAAAAACTTAGCCTGACACCACAGACCCAGACCAAGATGGACAAAACAATGATCGAATAAAAATAGCCGAATTAAGGCTAGATTAAGCCTCACCCTCTCATGCAGTTGTGCGTAAGAGGCATATCTTTGGAGGTAGGGATGAAGAATAACAATACAGTCTTCTTAAGAGGCCCCGGAATTTGATTTGATCGAATGAATACACTTTCAATCCTTTAAAGAGTCTCTAAGAGAGGGCAAGTGAAGTAGCCTGTCTATTAAAAAGACCAGGTCATTCCTGCCTTTAAAACGGCTACAACATCAAAAAAAGGGAGAAGGTACTGGTGAAAGACGGCAGAGGACACCGTAAGATGACATCCACGGATAATATGGTTCGAAATGGACAAGACAAGGATGCTACTGTAAATTGAATTTGACTGTAGCAGCTAACATTCTCTGCATAATGTGACTCCCCACTTCTCCCCCCACTGCTGTTTCAACTTTGAATTTGACTGTAGCAGTTGGGGTAACATTCCCTGCATAATGTGACTCCCCACTTCTCCCCCCACTGCTGTTTCGACTTTGAATTTGACTGTAGCAGTTGGGGTAACTTTCCCTGGTTGACTTGCGGAAATGGCAACAGATGCGGTGCACCTTAGTGAGCAATTCAGCCAAATTAGGGTAGGTTTTAAGGAACGGCAGCAACACTAGGTTGAAGAAGTGGGCCAGGTATGGTACATGTGTAAGGCAGCCGAGTTGCAGAGCCACCACCAGGTTCCGCCCCTTGTCACACGCAACCAAGCTCACTGCTAATTACAAAGAGTAATTAGCAGTGAGCTTGGATATGGCTTCAATATGACATAAATAAATAAAAAAAAATTAATAAACGTCAGCCTGCCATCGCTGTCAGTTGACAGGCGGGTGCGCTTATTAGTGACTGATGATGCCACCAGCTGCACTGAAGACCCGCTCTGACAACACACTAGGTTAGGGCAGCCCAGCACCTCCAAGTCAGAAAGTAAGAAAGACAGAAATCTGGAAATATAATAGTGGTCCCACTAGTTTTTGGGGGTCTGTGAGATACAATCTAGTGGTGGCTGCACCAATACACTCTGTGACACCCCCTTTACACTCTGCAAGCAGTAGTGAACTTAAATATGCCTTGCGTAAGAAATACAGAAATCAGAAAATATAGTAGAGGGCCCTCTAGTTTTTAGGGGGCTGTGAGATACAATCTGGTGGTCGCTGCACCAATACACTCTGTGACACCCCCTTTACACTCTGCGAGCAGTAGTGAACTTATATGTGCCTTGTGTAAGAAATACAGAAATCAGAAAATATAGTAGAGGTCCCAATAAAATAGTACTGAGCACTTCTTAGGGGTCTGTATGCAACACCTAATGTCTCCTTTCTGCCAGCAGCCGATCACCACAGTGTGCTGCTAAAATCGTGGTAGCTGCACTGCAAGTCCCAGCCAGCAGTCTGTAGTAGTACAATTTAAAAACAAATTGAAGCCCTTACAAGGGCTGTTTGGTTGTTTTGCTAGTATTCCCTGCCTACTGCCTAATTCTCTCCCTAACACTCTCCCTGACCAGCAGCAGCTCTGTCCCTTATTTCTTCCAGCATATGTCTGAAGCGAGCACGATTTTTATATGGCAGGGTCATCTGATTTGGCCAACCAATCGCGGATATCGACATGTATGGGTCCCACGTGATCGCAGGATGTACCAAAGAGTCTCCTGCATGTTTATTGGCTGAGAAATAGCGCCCAAACTTACAGGAAACGGATGATGAGATTTCGAGTATCGCGAGATGCTTGTCCGAGTAACGATTACCATCGAGTACCCTAATACTCGAACGAGTACCAAGCTTGGACGAGCATGTTCACTCACCACTAATCCTCAGGGCTATGCAGGGCTGGCCTTTGGGGAGTGCGACCTGTGCGCCTCACTCCTGGCCAGCTGGGGGGCGCTTCGGCAGGCAGAGAGCTACACTGCACAACTGACTTAGAAACAGAAGTTAGATGTGCTCTGTGTGTTTGCCAAAGCCCCCCTCCCCCCCCCCCCCCCCCCCCCGCTGGCTGCAACCTTCCTCCCACAGTACCATTTGCCTCTCCTCCCCTGCGTGGCATTATGGCATGATGTTACCCGGACAGCACAACTAGTGAATCAGTAAGGGGATGTACAGTCTGGCTGAAGTTATGCCACGCCGGCGCACTGGTAAGAGAACTCCTGGCGGGGGTGGTAGTTGTTTGGGGGGCTGGGGGTGATAGTTCTGTGTGGGGCTGTAGCTGGTTGGAGGAGGTGGTGGTGGTAGTTGTGTGGGGGGGCTGTAGCTGTGTGGGGGATGGGGGTGATAGTTGTGGGGAGGCTGGGGGTGGTAGTTGTTTGGGGGGCTGGGGGAGGTAATTGTGTGGGGGGCTGTAGTTGGGTTGGGGCTGGGGTGGTAGTTCTTTGGGGGACTGGGGGTGATAGTTGTGTGGGGGGCTGGGGGTCGTAGTTTGGGGGGCTGGGGTGGTAGTTGTGGGGAGCTGGGGTGGTAGTTGTGTGGGGTGGTAGTTCTTTGGGGGCTGGTAGTTGTGTGGGGAGCTGGGGGTGGTAGTTGTGTGGGGAGCTGGGGGTTGTATTTGTGTGGGAAGCTTGGGGTGGTAGTTTGGTGGGGGGCTGGGGGTGTTATTTGGGTGGGGGCTGCAGTTGTGTGGGGGTGGCAGTTGTTTGGGGGGCTGGGGGGTCGTAATTGCATGGGGAACTGGGGGTGATAGTTGTGTGGAGAGCTGTAGTTGGGTGGGGGCTGTAGTTGTTTGGGGCCTGGGGGTGTTTAGTTGTTTGGGGGGGGCTGGGGGTGGTAGTTGTGTGGGGGCTGTAGTTGTGTGGGGGCTGGGGGTGGTAGATGTGTAAATGGCTGGGGGGATAGTTGTGTGTATGGTGGGGAGTGGGGGGGAGGCTGAAGGAGCTTTATGTTACCTTACAGGGGGGGGGCCTTGCAAAAAAGCTTCCGCACAGGGTGCTATTTACCCTAAGGCCGGCCCTGGGGCTATGTATCTTTATAACATAGTGTGTTTCTGTTGCATAGTTGCATTACAGGTAACACAAGTAAAATTGTGTGAGTCAGCAATGGATGTGAAATTTATAGCTGTCTAAGTATAAGAAAAAAAGAAGCAAAGGTTGTCTGCAAACCAGTCAAAGGCTGGTCATAAGCACGGCCATACACAATTAGGCTATGTTCACACTACGTATATGTCCGGCCGCATATTTTCGCGGCCGGACATATACGTGTTAAACTCCGGCCGGGGATTTACGTAAGTTGCGACGTACGGTCCGCGAACTTACGCCTGTAGTCTACTTACGCTTCCTGAGCGCCCTACGTAGCCATCTGACAGTGGTCTTTTACTTGGATATCTTCGGCTAGCCCCGGACACCCCACAGAACCTTTTGGATCGGCGATTCAAAGTGCAAAAATGAAGAAATCACCACTTCGTAAGGGACCGCATGTTATGCTACGGGCGTAAGTTACAGCATTTTCGTCCTCAAACAATGGTCTGGTTAATTTTTTACAACGCTGCATACGATCCTGGCGTAAGTTCTTACGTAGTGTGAACTGTGCAGCCGTAGATCGTATACTTTCCATTGTACGCAAACTACGTAAATCTCCGGCCGCTTATTCACGGAACGCGCTACGGTCGGAAACTTACATAGTGTGAACATAGCCCCCTACTGATTAATACAGAGCTCTGTTATAAATAGAAGCTGAAGATTGGAAGATTAGCGTTTAAAGGGGAACTATCAGCAGGTTAGATGAATCTACCCTGCTGATAACCCCCTATAGCGCACTGAGGAGGAAGGTATATGTCTTACCCTCGGCGCCGTTCCTGCGCTGTTAGTTGGGGTAATCTTTTGCCAGGAGCATTGCCTGGCCCCCACAGCGTCATCCGCGCCCCAATGGAAAACCTTGGTGTACATTTCTAAAATGCTGTGTCAACATCAACATCTTTTGTGTTATTGCCCATATCTGAAATATGTTGTTAAATTCTATTTTTTAGGGGGAGGATAGTGAAGCCTACATATTAAACCACAAAGGTGATGCAACAGTTAATGTAGGATGCAATATTGCACCTTTCTCCTGTAACTGTAAAACAAAAAGTATTGTTTACCTTAATGAAACCACAAGTAATGCACCTACTATGGCCACATCTATAGCTGCCTCTATGCCCCAACTATATACTGTACTGCTTTGCTCTTGTAGACAACAGGCTTGGAGAAAACATGGAACCCAATGACGGTTCTCTACAGGCTACTACTTGTGTACCCCCCCTCTAAAATCTTTTGAGTATGGGATCTTGTCTTAAGACTGGTAAATACTTGTTCACAATAATTTCAATCCTACCGAATTGCTTACGAAAACTAGTTACAAACATAGGACAATTTTCATTGGACTTCACCAATTTCTTAGGAACCTGTGTTGGTTATCAAATCCTGTCTATTTAAAGCACATTCTTTTTGGTTGCCCTCACAACTGTACGACAAAACCTGCATCACCCGAGCAGTTGCGATGTAGCCTGGGCTATTCTCCATTGGGAATATTTTTGATGACATGGCCTGGATGACAAGAAGTAGCCATAAGAACAGAGTTATCTGCATTTTTTTGTATGGATGAACTACAACATCATTGTCAAATATATAAATTGAAAAAGCAAGGAATGAAACGTGTGCCTCCAAAGGTGGAAGTGAACCCCAAGTTTATATTGTTACCTTGTGATTAATGAATCTCCCCAGCCAGACAAGTTCCTGCAGAAATGGATATATGTGGCTTCCCAGACAGACATGTAGATATTCGCTAATCAGGGGCGTATTAACAGTTGCTGCTGCCCTAGGCACTAAACATGAAGACTCCCCATCTTGAGGAACGTGGGAAAGCATGGTTTCTCTACATGTAGAACCATTGTCTACATGTCGCATTTTTCATGGTTTTTAACAGCTTAAAACATAGACAAATTTCCACAGTGAATAAGTGATTAGAGCCGTCTGCATATTGTCATACCAGACCTGAACAATTCTTCCAACCCCCCCCCTCGAAAAGACGCCAGATTTACTGGCAGGTCTGAACGGGAGGTGGGAGACTATCTATTTACATAACAGAAGCCTCAGAAGTCTTCTGTTATGCTCAGTCAATGGCGGCTAAGCAGCTAATGACACGGTGGAGGGGGGCCGGCATGAGGGAGGGCTGGAGCAGTGAGGCTGGTCTCCTGAAGATGACGTGATCGTAACAAGATGGCAGCCGGGGTTAACAGTGATTCCGTGAGTATACAGTGTCACACTTACGGGTCCACAGTCGGGGGGGGGGGGGGGGGTGACATGGGGAAAGGGTCTATTTACTTAAATAACACACATTACAATGTTGTATAACTTTGTAATGTGTCTTATTTAGTGAAAAAATGTTTTACACCACACTACCCCTTTAAGGAAGAGTTCAGACATCCCCATACATCTTAGATGGTTGCCAGGTCCCACTGATATTAGTGAGTTCAGCTGACATTTATCTAATATGTATGGTCACTTTAGGATTATCTTGATACAAACTGTATTTTTTATATCAAATTTTTACAAAAAAAATTCTGTGTGTGTTGTCCGATATGGTATATGGTGGGAAACCAGAAAAAGGGTAGGCTGCCATTTTTGACTGATTTGCACATAACACTGATTTATTTATGTTTACACAATAAGAATCTGAAGATGCAAGTAGATATTATAGGGCACTAAACAGAATGGCATTTGTACTTTTTATAATATGTCTCTTTAACAGTACCTTTATAACAGTGGATTTCTGTTGTATAGAGGTGCTACTGGTTATTTAAGTAATTTTAAGGAATTTACATGTGGAATGTGGGAATTTTTCAACTTTAACCCCTTAAGGTCAAAGCCAATTTTTGTTTTTGCGATTTAGCTTTTTCCCCTTTATGTTTAAAAGGCCATTGCACTTGCATTTTTTCACCCACAGACCCATATAAGCCCTTATTCTTTGTGACACCAATTGTACTTTGCAATGACAGACTTTATTTTCCCATAAAATATGCTGCGAAACCAGAAAAAAATCATTTGCGCTGTCAAATTGAAAAAAAAAGGAATTAGTTTTCATTTCAGGGAGTTTCGTGTTTACGCCGTTCACCCTGGGGTAAAACTGTATTATATATATATCTATATATATATATCATGTATTACTTTTATTTTATTTGATGGCTTTTAAAAAATTCAAACCATTGTTAACAAATATATGTTCCTTAAAATCGCTCCATTCCCAGGCTTATAGCGCTTTTATCCTTTGGTCTATGGAGCTGTTTGAGGTGTCATTTTTTGCGCCATGACATGTACTTTCTATCTGTACCTTGATGCAACTTTTTGATCGCTTTTTATTAAATTTTTTCTGGATTTGATGCGACCAAAAATGCACAATTTTGCACTTTGGAATTTTTTTGCACTGACGCCGATTACCGTGCGAGATCGGGAATGTGATAAATTAATAGTTCGGGCGATTACGCGTGCGACGATACCAAATATGTTTATTTATTTGTTTATTTATTTATATTTATAAAATGGTGAAAGGGGGATGATTTGAATTTTTAATAGGGGAGGGGATTTTTTTTATTAATAAAAAAACATGTCTACTTTTTTTTTTTTTTTTTTACTGTAACTAGAAGTCCCACTGGGGGACTTGTATATACACAGCCCTGATCTTTCATAGAGATCAATGCTGTGTGTATACACAACAAAGATTCATTAGATCGGTCATACATTGCACTGGCCTGCTGCAGGCCAGTGCAATGTATTGCCGAGCTGGGATCAGCATCATTGCGACGCTGAGTCCCGGCCCAGCCAGAAGCACGGATCTCCCCCCCCGCGATCGCATTGCGGGGGGAGATCCGTCCCACACCAGGGACACCGGGAGCACAGCATCTAAATGCAGCTTTCAGGTTTGACAGCTGCATTTAGATGCTTAATTAGCCTGCGCGGCAACAGGACCCGTGCCGGCTAATAGAGGAGCTGCCCGGAGCTGAACCCCCCCCGTGTCACCATGAAGTATCAGATATGTAATGGGGCGCTAAGGGGTTAAGGGCCGTATTACGCGCCCAATCAATAATATAAACAAGTGCCAAACTGCTAGATCAGTGCTAATTTACTGAGCCTAATACACGGGTTGACCATAGTGCAGCAAGGGCAGCCAGTAATTGGCTGAGCGGCCTGTCACTTTGGAGACCGGCTCTGAAGTTCTCTTGGTGGCTGCGGGACCCAGGAAGATACCGGGGAGCAGGTAGAGGCACCCTTGAGCGTGGTCAGGTATGTCTGAACTTTATTATGTTCTTTACCAGTCCTCAGCAGTCGGCTGATGATTTTAGTTCAATACCTAAAGATGCGATCAGCCGATAAATGTTGCCATTAGCTGATCATTGTCCATATTACACGGAACACACGCCTGGTTCGGCACTCTGTGTAATAGGGCCCTAAAGTGTAAGAGCACAATAGTAAAAAAGCAGGACCGGGACAAGGTGTTTTGGTGCCCTAGGCAGAGAAGGTAAATGGCGCCACCCCCCAAAAAAAACAAAATACAAAATATATATATATATTCTTTCTCTCTCTCTCTCTCTCTCTCTCTATATATATATATATATATATATAACCATGAAAAAATATTTTTAAACATATTTCATACCAGGCAGTCATGAATTAATGTTATTAAAGGGGTGCTCCAGCGTGGGGGCACTTTTTTGGGGGGATCGGGGAGGAGGTGGCTGAAATAAAAGACGTCCACTTAGCTCCCCGGTTCCAGCGGCGGGTCCTGCATCACGGCGCTCCGGTGCCCGGCCGCTTCCTGGTGTCTGACGCCGCCCGAGACGCTACGTCTCAGGGCCGCTCAGCCACTCAGTGAAGGAGGCGGGATCTGTTTGAAGTCCGCTCGGATCCCGCCTCCTTCACTGAGTGGCTGAGCGGCCCTGAGACGTAGCGTCTTGGGCGGCGTCAGACACCAGGAAGCGGCCGGGCACCGGAGCACCGTGATGCAGGACCCGCCGCTGGAACCGGGGAGGTAAGTGGACGTCTTTTATTTCAGCCACCTCCTCCCCGGTCTCCCCGTACTACTGATGAGTACCGGACTGGAGTGGTTTTATTAAAGGGCATAATTTTACATATATATATATATATATATATATATATATATAATAAAGGGACACAGTGTATATTATACTGAATTTCAGGGCATCAATGTGTGTAATATAATACATTTTAAGGAGTAAATTGTATATTATAATGAATTTCAGGAGGCTGTAGTATGTATTATAATGAATTTCAGAGGACCACAGTGTTTATTAATGGATTTCTGGGGACCACAGTGTGTATTACAATAAAGGGAACGCAGAACTGTTTTGGGGGGTATGGTGCATGTAAATATTCAGTGGGCACAGTGTGTGGAGTTGTTGTGGCACTAGTCTTCATACAGAGAATAAGGACTGGCTCCCTGCAACTAGGGAGCAGAGGGGAAGGTGTGGTGATTGGAAACATGACAGGATGGACACACACACATGTATACACAACACACACACACATCTATACACAACATACACACATGTATACACAACACACACACTTATGTACACACACACGTGTATGCACAACGCACACACACATCTATGCACAATGCACACACACATACAGTAAAGGAACCTCCTATGTCTGTCTCCTTACTTGTATCCCAATTTCGGCCAGGACAGCAGTGAAGAGGTCAGGTCCTCAGATAGGAAATGCTGCAGATGGTGGTATACAGGAGGGAACACAGCACTGCAGCTCTAGAGATACAGCTCCCTACTGATCACATGTTGTGTCACCTCTGCAGCCTGCAGTGCTGTGTTTTCTCCCCCCTCCTCTGTGACCCGACATTTGCAGACAGCTATACAAAGCCCAGGACCTCAGGAAGAAGACTATATGTTCTTGTGTGGCCTTCTCCCATCCTCCTATCATAGCTAGGCCCCTTACCGACCTAACCAAGAAGGGGGCAGACCTCGTACACTGGTCCAAAGAGGCTCTTGAGGCGTTTGACACACTTCGGCATTGCTTCTCAGAGGCTCCAGTACTGACTCTCTCTTGTTTGTACCGCCGAATCTCCGTCTCCGAGTATTGGAAGAGATTCATGGTTCTGTGTTGGCAGGGCATCCTGGTATTGCTGGAACTAAATATCTGCTGTCACGTCATTTCTGGTGGCCAACATGGAGCCGAGATGTTAAATCGTTTGTGGAAGCCTGTGAGGTCTGTGCTCGATCCAAGGTTCCCCGTAGTCTACCGGAGGGGTTGTTACACCCGCTGCCGGTCCCTGCGAGACCTTGGACGCACTTATCCATGGATTTTATCACAGACCTCCCACTATCTAGGGGTAAGACGGTCATTTGGGTAGTGGTGGATCGTTTTTCTAAGATGTGTCATCTTATTCCACTACGTAAACTACCCAGTGCTCGCTTATTAGCCACGCTGTTTGTCAATCATGTGTTACGCTTGCATGGGATCCCGGAGAACATTGTTTCTGACAGGGGTGTTCAATTTGTTGCTAAATTTTGGAGAGAGTTTTGTAGTAAACTGGGGGTCTCATTGTCTTTCTCTTCTGCGTTCCACCCTCAAACGAACGGACAAACCGAGAGGGTCAATCAGTCGTTGGAGCAGTTTCTAAGATGTTTTGTGTCTAATACCCAGGACAAATGGCGTGACTTCATTTCACTCGCTGAGTTTGCCTTAAACAACCATGAGCAGCGCTCTACCAGTATGTCGCCGTTTTTTTGTAATTATGGGTTTAATCCCAGATACTCGTCCGTCCACTCTGCCGAATCAGTAAACCCTTCAGCTGAAGATATATTCTCGAAACTGTGCACAGTTTGGGCCCAAGCTCATCAGAGCTTGGTAAAAGCCCAAGAAACCTATCAAAAGTATGCCAACAGAAGACGCATATCTGGCCATCAATATGTTGTAGGTGAAAAAGTCTGGCTCTCAACAAAAAACCTGAAATTGAGAGTCCAATCAGGTAAACTGGCATCCAAATACATTGGGCCATACATGATCGTAGAGGTTATTAACCCAGTAACTTTCAGGCTTAAACTACCATCGTCCCTAAAGATTCATTCGGTTTTTCATAAAGCCTTGCTGAAAAAATATGTGCCACCAGTGTTTCCGTCACCTCCGCCTGCTCCGCTAGTCGTCCAGGGTGAACTGGAGTATGAGGTAGAGAGAATTCTAAACTCTCGGTGGGTGCAGGGTTCGTTACAATACCTAGTCCACTGGAAGGGTTTTGGAACAGAGGAGCGTACATGGGTGGCAGTTAGAGATATACACGCTCCTCAGTTAATCCGACGATTTCATACCCAGAATCCGTCTAAACCCGGTCCAGTGGATAAGGGTCCTGAGGCCCCTCATAAGAGGGGGGGTAATGTCAGGAACTCACCTGACCTGGCTCCTGCGGCGTCTTCCCCGGCCTCTGCTCCGGCGGCCGGCTCGAGAACGCGCCGGAGCTCCGCCCGCCGGAGCAGAGTGACGTCACGGAGACCCGACGGCGTCCCTAGTAACCGGGGGCGCCGCGGTCTCACGTGACAGTCAGTCAGCTGACCGGGCAGTGCAGCTGATGCGGCTCGTGCGGGCTGAGTGGCAGATCGCTCTGCCACTTGGTCTGCAGCACCGCAGCTGCAGTGATTGCTGGATCAGGAGACCGGACCAATCAGTGTCTGGTCCGGGCTCCTGGTCCAGTATAAAGTAATGTGAAAGCCAGCTGGTATTTGCTGGCTATTAGTTGTTCTGATCCCAGCTCCCCTTGTCCTTCTCCTGCGTATCCCGTCCTAATCCCTTCTGCCTGACTGCTCGTGTTCTGACCTCTGCCTGACCTCCGACTATCCCTTGTATTTCGATTTTGTACTACGTTGCCTGTGTGGTTTGACCCGGCTTGTTCGACTATTCTTCATTGTGTTTGTCTGTCCGTGCTGTTCTGTGTTTCACTTACGCAGTGTAGGGAACGCCTTCGTGGTTGTCCGCGACCGTTTAGGGTCGGCCGAGGCAATTAGGCAGGGCCAGTGGTGGGTTCAGATTCAGGGCCCACTGTCTCTGTCCTGTCTGTTCTAGCCGGTCCTGACAGTTGCCCTCACAACTGTACGACAAAACCTGCATCACCCGAGCAGTTGCGACGTAGCCTGGGCTATTCTCCATTGGGAATATTTTTGATGACATGGCCTGGATGACAAGAAGTAGCCATAAGAACAGAGTTATCTGCATTTTTTGGTATGGATGAACTACAACATCATTGTCAAATATATAAATTGAAAAAGCAAGGACTGAAACGTGTGCCTCCAAAGGTGGAAGTGAACCCCAAGTTTATATTGTTACCTTGTGATTAATGAATCTCCCCAGCCAGACAAGTTCCTGCAGAAATGGATATATGTGGCTTCCCAGACAGACATGTAGATATTCGCTAATCAGGGGCGTATTAACAGTTGCTGCTGCCCTAGGCACTAAACATGAAGACTCCCCATCTTGAGGAACGTGGGAAAGCATGGTTTCTCTACATGTAGAAACATTGTCTACATGTCGCATTTTTCATGGTTTTTAACAGCTTAAAACATAGACAAATTTCCACAGTGAATCAGTGATTAGAGCCGTCTGCATATTGTCATACCAGACCTGAACAATTCTTCCAACCCCCCCCCCCCCCCCTCGAAAAGATGCCAGATTTACTGGCAGGTCTGAACGGGAGGTGGGAGACTATCTATTTACATAATATAAGCCTCAGAAGTCTTCTGTTATGCTCAGTCAATGGCGGCTAAGCAGCTAATGACACGGTGGAGGGGGGCCGGCATGAGGGAGGGCTGTAGCAGTGAGGCTGGCCTCCTGAAGATGACGTGATCGTCCCAAGATGGCAGCCGGGGTTAACAGTATTTCCGTGAGTATACAGTGTCACACTTACGGGTCCACAGTCGGGGGGGGGGGGTGACATGGGGAAAGGGTCCATTTACTTAAATAACACACATTACAATGTTGTATAACTTTGTAATGTGTCTTATTTAGTGAAAAAATGTTTTACACCACACTACCCCTTTAAGGAAGAGTTCAGACATCCCCATACATCTTAGATGGTTGCCAGGTCCCACTGATATTAGTGAGTTCAGCTGACATTTATCTAATATGTATGGTCACTTTAGGATTATCTTGATACAAACTGTATTTTTTATATCAAATTTTTACAAAAAAAATTCTGTGTGTGTTGTCCGATATGGTATATGGTGGGAAACCAGAAAAAGGGTAGGCTGCCATTTTTGACTGATTTGCACATAACACTGATTTATTTATGTTTACACAATAAGAATCTGAAGATGCAAGTAGATATTATAGGGCACTAAACAGAATGGCATTTGTACTTTTTATAATATGTCTCTTTAACAGTACCTTTATAACAGTGGATTTCTGTTGTATAGAGGTGCTACTGGTTATTTAAGTAATTTTAAGGAATTTACATGTGGAATGTGGGAATTTTTCAACTTTAACCCCTTAAGGTCAAAGCCAATTTTTGTTTTTGCGATTTAGCTTTTTCCCCTTTATGTTTAAAAGGCCATTGCACTTGCATTTTTTCACCCACAGACCCATATAAGCCCTTATTCTTTGTGACACCAATTGTACTTTGCAATGACAGACTTTATTTTCCCATAAAATATGCTGCGAAACCAGAAAAAAATCATTTGCGCTGTCAAATTGAAAAAAAAAGGAATTAGTTTTCATTTCAGGGAGTTTCGTGTTTACGCCGTTCACCCTGGGGTAAAACTGTATTATATATATATCTATATATATATATATCATGTATTACTTTTATTTTATTTGATGGCTTTTAAAAAATTCAAACCATTGTTAACAAATATATGTTCCTTAAAATCGCTCCATTCCCAGGCTTATAGCGCTTTTATCCTTTGGTCTATGGAGCTGTTTGAGGTGTCATTTTTTGCGCCATGACATGTACTTTCTATCTGTACCTTGATGCAACTTTTTGATCGCTTTTTATTAAATTTTTTCTGGATTTGATGCGACCAAAAATGCACAATTTTGCACTTTGGAATTTTTTTGCACTGACGCCGATTACCGTGCGAGATCGGGAATGTGATAAATTAATAGTTCGGGCGATTACGCGTGCGACGATACCAAATATGTTTATTTATTTGTTTATTTATTTATATTTATAAAATGGTAAAAGGGGGATGATTTGAATTTTTAATAGGGGAGGGGATTTTTTTTATTAATAAAAAAACGTCTACTTTTTTTTTTTTTTTTACTGTAACTAGAAGTCCCACTGGGGGACTTGTATATACACAGCCCTGATCTTTCATAGAGATCAATGCTGTGTGTATACACAACAAAGATTCATTAGATCGGTCATACATTGCACTGGCCTGCTGCAGGCCAGTGCAATGTATTGCCGAGCTGGGATCAGCATCATTGCGACGCTGAGTCCCGGCCCAGCCAGAAGCACGGATCTCCCCCCCCGCGATCGCATTGCGGGGGGAGATCCGTCCCACACCAGGGACACCGGGAGCACAGCATCTAAATGCAGCTTTCAGGTTTGACAGCTGCATTTAGATGCTTAATTAGCCTGCGCGGCAACAGGACCCGTGCCGGCTAATAGAGGAGCTGCCCGGAGCTGAACCCCCCCCGTGTCACCATGAAGTATCAGATATGTAATGGGGCGCTAAGGGGTTAAGGGCCGTATTACGCGCCCAATCAATAATATAAACAAGTGCCAAACTGCTAGATCAGTGCTAATTTACTGAGCCTAATACACGGGTTGACCATAGTGCAGCAAGGGCAGCCAGTAATTGGCTGAGCGGCCTGTCACTTTGGAGACCGGCTCTGAAGTTCTCTTGGTGGCTGCGGGACCCAGGAAGATACCGGGGAGCAGGTAGAGGCACCCTTGAGCGTGGTCAGGTATGTCTGAACTTTATTATGTTCTTTACCAGTCCTCAGCAGTCGGCTGATGATTTTAGTTCAATACCTAAAGATGCGATCAGCCGATAAATGTTGCCATTAGCTGATCATTGTCCATATTACACGGAACACACGCCTGGTTCGGCACTCTGTGTAATAGGGCCCTAAAGTGTAAGAGCACAATAGTAAAAAAGCAGGACCGGGACAAGGTGTTTTGGTGCCCTAGGCAGAGAAGGTAAATGGCGCCACCCCCCAAAAAAAACAAAATACAAAATATATATATATATTCTTTCTCTCTCTCTCTCTCTCTCTCTCTCTTTATATATATATATATATATATATATATATATATATATATATATATAACCATGAAAAAATATTTTTAAACATATTTCATACCAGGCAGTCATGAATTAATGTTATTAAAGGGGTGCTCCAGCGTGGGGGCACTTTTTTGGGGGGATCGGGGAGGAGGTGGCTGAAATAAAAGACGTCCACTTAGCTCCCCGGTTCCAGCGGCGGGTCCTGCATCACGGCGCTCCGGTGCCCGCTTCCCGGCCGCTTCCTGGTGTCTGACGCCGCCCGAGACACTACGTCTCAGGGCCGCTCAGCCACTCAGTGAAGGAGGCGGGATCTGTTTGAAGTCCGCTCGGATCCCGCCTCCTTCACTGAGTGGCTAAGCGGCCCTGAGACGTAGCGTCTTGGGCGGCGTCAGACACCAGGAAGCGGCCGGGCAGCGGGCACCGGAGCGCCGTGATGCAGGACCCGCCGCTGGAACCGGGGAGGTAAGTGGACGTCTTTTATTTCAGCCACCTCCTCCCCGGTCTCCCCGTACTACTGATGAGTACCGGACTGGAGTGGTTTTATTAAAGGGCATAATTTTACATATATATATATATATATATATATATATATATATATATATATATATATAATAAAGGGACACAGTGTATATTATACTGAATTTCAGGGCATCAATGTGTGTAATATAATACATTTTAAGGAGTAAATTGTATATTATAATGAATTTCAGGAGGCTGTAGTATGTATTATAATGAATTTCAGAGGACCACAGTGTTTATTAATGGATTTCTGGGGACCACAGTGTGTATTACAATAAAGGGAACGCAGAACTGTTTTGGGGGGTATGGTGCATGTAAATATTCAGTGGGCACAGTGTGTGGAGTTGTTGTGGCACTAATCTTCATACAGAGAATAAGGACTGGCTCCCTGCAACTAGGGAGCAGAGGGGAAGGTGTGGTGATTGGAAACATGACAGGATGGACACACACACATGTATACACAACACACACACACATCTATACACAACATACACACATGTATACACAACACACACACTTATGCACACACACACACACGTGTATGCACAACGCACACACACATCTATGCACAATGCACACACACATACAGTAAAGGAACCTCCTATGTCTGTCTCCTTACTTGTATCCCAATTTCGGCCAGGACAGCAGTGAAGAGGTCAGGTCCTCAGATAGGAAATGCTGCAGATGGTGGTATACAGGAGGGAACACAGCACTGCAGCTCTAGAGATACAGCTCCCTACTGATCACATGTTGTGTCACCTCTGCAGCCTGCAGTGCTGTGTTTTCTCCCCCCTCCTCTGTGACCCGACATTTGCAGACAGCTATACAAAGCCCAGGACCTCAGGAAGAAGACTATATGTTCTTGTGTGGCCTTCTCCCATCCTCCTGCAGCTCCTGCACTGTGAGCAGAGGGGGCGGGGCCTAGAGAGAGATGGGACTCATTGCTGCAGAAGAGACATGGAGAGTAAGTACAGCTCACTGTGTCTGTGTAACTCTAAACTATACAGGGCAGATGAGTAGACCTGCTGGAGGGATTCTGTCACCTGGGGCAGAGGGGGACGGACTGGAGGTTTCCGAGGTGGTCCAATCTGAGCCTGCTGCCCCCTGCATTGGACCACTAGATGGCGCCCTAGGCCATTGCCTACCCCTGACTATGCTTTTTCACGGCCCTGGTAAAAAGTCATGCATTTTAACATGGACGTACATAGTTATAATGAGCTCTGTCACAGTCATTTCTTCAGCAGTCTGTGTTCTTTAAAATGAATGTGTTTGCTGTATGAATGTCACTGTGCCTAATATTCATGCTGTAAAATGGCTTTGTATTCAGTTGGTAAAGGCTCCATCTAGTGGCCAGTGCATACAGTGCATACACTGTAGTCTGTAAAACCCTGTTTGGCCATTTCTATTATGGTCATCATCATCATCGTCATTAATCTTCATTAATCTCAGGATTAACTACAGAGCCAGCTGCATCCTAATCTAAGTTTACAGTAGCAAGGCTAGTATATATATACAGTATGTCCTCCAGACTGATACCACATGGACTAACCCTCTCCTCCCACTCTGGGTCCCCTTTCCTCCTCCTCCTCCTCCTCCCCCTCCTCCTCCTCCTCTTCCTCCTCTTCTTCTCCTTCCCTCTCCCACACTGTGTCTGTAGGCACATGTCACCAGCCTTTCATATCGTCAGTACTGACCTCTCCACTTATTCCTACTCTTAGTGCGTCCCTTTTCCTTCCTCCTCCTAATATCTGAATTTACTTTCCTGTTCTTACATCCAAGGACTATCTTTTCCTCATGGCAGACCTTAATACTTTACTCCACAGACATCTCTATTCTTATCTTCTACACAAGTAATTTAGTACACTATTACATACAGTGGCGGTCTTTGGCACCAAGCACCCCAAGCGATCGCTTGGGGCCCCCAACATCCAGGGGGGCCCCCACGCCCCGCTCTTGTGCTCAAGACTGCTGGACAGGGCCGCTGCCCCGCTCGCTGCTGCCATCTGAACTGTAACTATGAGCACTCGTAATGAGCGCTCATAGTTACATGCAGCAGCAGCACTTACAGGGCGGGAGCCATTGGCTCCCTTCCTGTCAGTCACTCTTGTGGCCTCAGGAAGGCAGCTTTGTCCTTGTGGTGCCGGCGCTCCAGTGACATCACTGGAGCATCGGCGCCAGGACAAGAGGAGTGCGGCCTCTTGTGATCGCAGGGAAAACCCTTCCTGCGGCCACAAGAGTGAAGAGAAGAGGAGACGCCCGGACCCAGTTGAGTATAAGTGTTTGTTTTATTGTGTTATATACTATATGGGAGGGGGAGCACACAGGGGTCTGTTTAACTGGGGGAGCACACATCGGGGGTCTATATAAAAGGGGGGAGCACACCGGGGGGCTATAGACTACTGGGGCTTCACAGAGGGGTCTATATACTACTGGGGGCAGCACACAGGGGGTCTATATACTACTTGGGGCAGCAGAATGGGGTCTATTTACAACTTGGAGAGCACACGGGAGGTCTATATCCAAGTGGAGAACCACACAGGGGGGGCTATATACTACTGGGGGAGCACACAGGGGTCTATATACTACTTGGGGCAGCAGAATGGGGTCTATATACAACTTGGAGAGCACATGGGAGGTCTATATCCAAGTGGGGAAGCACACAGGGGGGCTATATACTACTGGGGGAACATACAGGGGGTCTATATACTACTTGTGAGGCACACAGGTGGTCTATATATAACTGGGGGAGCACACAGGTGTCTGTATACTACTGGGGGAACCACACAGGGGGTTTAAATACTACTGGAGGAGCACACAGGGGTCTATATCAAAGTGGGGGAGCACACAGGGGGGCTAAATACCCCTGAGGAAGCACACAGGGGGCCTATATACTAGTGGGGGAGCACACAGGGGGTATATACAACTTGGGGCAGTACACAGGGGGTCTATATACAACTGGGGCAGCACACAGGAGGTCTATATACTTCTGGGGGAGCTCACGGGGGGCTATATATAACTGGGGGAACACACAGGGCTATATATACTGCTGGGGGAAGCAAACAAGGGGTATATACTACTGGGGGCAGGACACAAGGGGTATATACTATTGGGGGCAGCACACAAGGAGTATATATTACTGGCGGTAGTGCACAAGGGGTATATACTTCTGGGGGCAACACACAGCGGTCTATTGTTTTGGAATGCGTGTCGAGGGGGGGGGCCCCCAGACATAACTTTGCTTGGGGCCCCAGAAATGCCAAGACCGCCCCTGATTACATACGAGGTGTCTTGGCTCTGTACCTATGTATCCTATGCATGTGGCAATTAACACTTTGCTGACATAGCTTTTTTATATATATCATCCTTTGCATAGTCTGATGAAGGTCCTGTAGACCGAAACATTACTGATTTTTTGCTTTATAACTTAGGCTGTGCAATCCTTTTTTTTATCCGTTTTTTGAAAAAAAAAAAAAAAAAACGGATAAAAATCGGATTGCAAAAACGGATGCAGTTGTGTGCATCCGTTTTTGATCCGTTTTTCCATTGACTTCCATTATAAAAAAAAAACGGATCAAAACGGATCCGTTTTTTTTGACGGACACAAAAACATTGCTGACACTATTTTTTTTAAAAGTCTGTTAAAAAAAACGGATCCGTTAAACGGATTGCAAAAACACAGTGTGAACCCAGCCTAATGTTAATAAAACTACATTAATTTGCAACTACTAGTACAGAGTACCTGCTTTCTATCCTGTCGTGGATCTGACCCTTCTCCAGCAATTCCCCACCTTTGCTACTACTACCTGGATCCAAGACACAGTACAAATGTGTGAATAAATAGAGAGCTTCAGATTTCACCAGATAAATCTCTCCCCATATAGTTCTTATCTCAGTTTGCAGGTAAAAGATCACATGTAATAGAAAAGTGAAAAAGAAATTACCTCTACTGCTGAGACCAAGGATTATAAGCGTCAGCACAATGTTACCCTTCATTGTGTAGTACTGCATTCATCTCAGCCGAAGAGCTATACAGTGACCACACTAGCTGTTTTATATTCTTAGTGCTCCCGTATCCACCACCCACAAGGCGCACAGTATTGTCGTTTTTCCTGTGTCAATTATCTTAAGGTTGATAACCTGCTTTCTCAACAAAAAGAAGAGCACAAATAATTTAAGGGAACAGGACAAGCATTTAAACAATGTTGTGGAGTGTTTCTACCTCTGGTGTTGCTGCGAGGCATAGAGGGTTTACTTATTTCTGTTGATATTTACTTATGCAGTTATTGTACAGTTATATTTCAGTAGTTAAAGCCTCAACACATGCACCAGTACCCTTTATGCTTGGTAGCTTTTTTTTATTTTTATTTGGAAACTGAATGAAGGACGATTTAAAAAAAACAACAACTTTTTTCCCCCTAATATTTTTATTCCTCTAGAGGACTTTACATGTGATCACTTGATGTTCTTTACAGTGCACTGCAATAAGTACTGTGTGTATTGCAGTGTATTTTCAAACTGTTCCTACAGCAGAGTTTATAGTAGGCCCCTGGCTGCCACAATTACTGACTGGCACCCCGTGATTGTGTTTTGGACTGGAGACATGAGAGGAACTGCAACTTTTAAATAACTGTGGATGCCATGGATACTATTGACTTTGGAATACCCCTTAGCCATATTTATGAACTTTTTTAAAAGTTGGAAAAAAAAAAGTTGTATCTGCACATCACCAGCTGGAAGGCATACTACAAAAAGTTAGGGATATTTGCCTTGTGGGTGACATTTGATGAACCTAACCTTTACAGGGTGAACGGGGTGGTGTTTTGAAAAACGGACTCTGGGATCCCAGAGCAGGTACTGAAAAAAAATAATCTGTAATTTTGATGGTAAATTTGCTTTAATGTCATTTAAACTCTTGAATGAACATATCTGTTCAAGGTTTTAGCACTGTTTACATATTTGTCTAACAAGGAGCATGTTAGGTGGTGCTTAGTGGTGTTACAGTGTACAGGGCAGGGGTGTCTAGTCAATACAGAACTGCCCTACACTATGTGAATAGTAAAGTCACAAGCCTATACTACTGGGATAACATCATTAATCTAGTCATTGTGCCTCTGCATGAACAACACAGCCGCCTAATTTCATTTCGAAGGAGACAAATCTCCAGCTCATCAAGGTCTCATCATTAGGGATCGGCTGCTGGAGATTGGGGGGACCTCAAATAAAGTGGCCGGCACTCTCTCCAGACCTAAATCCCATAGAAACCTATGGGAGTTGTTGTGTAGAGGCTCATAATTCTGTACCCCATAAGCTCAATGACCTGAGGGCCACCCTTCAAGAAGAGCGGGATGCCATGCCTCAGGAGACAGTAAGTGGACTTGTAAACAGCATGGGACATAGTTGTTGGCTTTTGTTCCAATAAATTGTTTGAGATTAGGAAATCACCACTGTATGAATTTTTATGAAATAATATGACAGTAATATAAACTTTTTATATCCAAATATTCATAATTTTGTGAGCAGTGTAAAATATAAGCCACAGAACTTAAAGGGGTAGTGCGGCGGTAAACAATTATTCACAGAATAACACACATTACAAAGTTATACAACTTTGTAATGTATGTTATGTCTGTGAATGGCCCCCTTCCCCGTGTCCCACCACCCCCACCCGTGTACCCGGAAGTGTGGTGCGCTATACATACCTGTCACGTGCCGACTCGTCTCCGATCTTCAGTCTGCGATGTCGTCTTCGGATGGCTGGGCCGAATCCCTCCGTCTGTCCTGAGTGCCGGCCTCCCTCTTTAGCGTCATCAGATGCTCAGACGCGATTGGCTGAGCACAGTTATGCTCAGCCAATCGCGGCTGAGCAGCCAATGACGCGGCAGAGGGCGGCCGGCACTCAGGACAGACGGAGGGATTCGGCCCAGCCATCCGAAGACGACATCGCAGACTGAAGATTGGAGACGAGTCGGCACGTGACAGGTATGTATAGGGCACCACACTTCCGGGTACACGGGTAGGGGTGGTGGGACACGGGGAAGGGGGCCATTCACAGACATAACATACATTACAAAGTTGTATAACTTTGTAATGTGTGTTATTCTGTGAATAATTGTTTACCGCCGCACTACCCCTTTAACCAAAAGCACTACACCTTCAATGTGACCGAAAATAATCATATTGCAAAACAAACGTAAAACACAATTATTTATGTGGATTTGGTTATAAGTGATGAGGAAACTCTTTAGACTACGGCTGCACTGTGACTTTATTCACAAGAAGCAAAGATTGCTGTGTCAATTGCTTTATCCTTATCTCTTTTTAGGTGTTATTTCAAGCAACTTTGCAGTGATCAATAATCCAAGTGAATACAACAAACTCTGTAATAATTCTTATTAAGCAAAAGAGCTTCTGTACTGACAATGCTGCTTCCCTCCTCACTTACTATTTTTTCATCACTAAGGGAAAGCCCTCACCAGTAGAGTGGTTGGGGGCTTGCACTGCCGATACACCCTAAGGAGAGGGAAGGGCCGAGGGGGATGAGTGAGCAGGAAACCAAAGGTCAGACTGCTCAGTACTGGTCTGGGAACTTCTGAAGGTTTGCTACATTGGTGTAGGGTTGCAGTTTCACATTTTTTTTTGTGTATATAGTGTATAGGAAGCTACTCTGCATCCACACTGTAACTGAGCATCAGTAGCCAATTATAATAGGTCCTTTTTGGGCGGTAGCCCGGGGCCCTGAGCTCCTGGGGGGCCCATTGCCACCCAAACAGACTTATACTTTCAGGGGTGTATTGTCCCTGGCTACAGTTCTGCCATGATTTGCAAAAAATCGCTGCATTTTTATCTCGATTTTGTCAAGGCATCATTACGCTATCTATCCTGTACTATGCTCACCACGCTACTGCTGCCATAGTAACAGTGGGGTTGGGGGGCCCAGACTTGGCAAACAGCCCGGGGCCTATGGTAAAGTTAATCCACCCCTGCTGAGCATAGGAAAAGCGTACACAAAGATGTTTTTTTTCATATGTTTGCACGAAGGAGTGAATTATTAATGGGGTAATGGAAGCCAACTATTTATTAAAGGGACATAAATGTGGCCAGCTTGAGACAGGCGCAAAATCTCTGCCTGCATAATCTACACTTGCTAGCAGGCGTAAATCATGTTAAATCAGGCGCAGATGGAGGCCACACCCCCTCCCCACCTTGCTGCACCCCCTTCCCGCCTTTTAGGTGAACGGGACTGTGCCTGTTGAATATTTAAAAATAATCACAGATTTTTGTACAGAGTGGGTACTTAAATTGTGATCATTTGCAAGTATTAGACTTCAATGATAAATGCCTCTCTGATCATTTTTTTTATGTCTTTCTGGACAATCGTAACTCGAGACCATACTCATACAATGCTACAGACAGTCCGGATCTGCAGTTCATGACAATAACTTGATGATCGATAACTAGTATCTGCTCTCTACAGTATAGTGTAATACTACATGTCCTTTACTCCTTTGTGTCTAGTAGCACCTCTCTACAGTACAGTGTATACTACATGTGTTGTACTGCGGTGTGGGTCTAGAATACCCTCTCTACAGTACAGTGGGATACTACATGTCCTGTACTGTTGTGTGTGCCTACTATCTCCTCTCTACAGTAGTGTGATACTACATGTCCTGCACCACTGTGTGTCTAGTAGCACCTCTTTACAGTATAGAGTGATACTACATGACTACATGTCCTGTACTGCTTTGTGTGTCTAGTATCTCCTCTCTACAATATAGTGTGATACTACATGTCCTGTACTGCTGTTTGTGTCTAGTGTCTCCTCTCTACAGTAGTGTGATACTACATGTCCTGTACTACTGTGTGTCTAGTATCTCCTCTCTACGGTATAGTATGATACTACATGTCCTCTACTGCTGTGTGTCTAGTATCTCCTCTCTACGGTATAGTATGATACTACATGTCCTGTACTGCTGTGTGTCTAGTATCTCTTCTGTACAGTACAGTATGATACTACATGTCCCGTACTGCTGCCTTTTTTAGTATCTCCTCTGTACAGTATAGTATGATACTACATCTCCTGTACTGCTCTGTGTCTAGTAGCACCTCTCTATAGTACAGTATGATACTACATGTCCTGTACTGCTGTGTGTCTAGTAGCACCTCTCTACAGTATCGTGTGATACTACATGTCCTGTGCTGCTCTTTATCTGTGCCAGGATGAGTTGCTCCTTTGGGCACCAGGTGAGGGTGGTTTCATTTTGTTTTTCTGGGACCTTGTGTGATCTGTACAGGACACTGAAACCAGTCCAATCTTTTAAATAGAAAGTAATTTACAATCTCCAAAAGCTCTTTCTGACTGTTGTATGTAAGGAGTTCCTTTATCCATATTAGTTACCTGCTTATTTTTCTCTTAAGGACATATGACGTACCCGTACGTCATATGTCCTCATTAGCACTTCAAAGCGGGGCCGCGCGGCGACCCCACTTTGAAGCGCCGCGGTCCCGGGTGCCGCGTGTAGCCCGGGACCGCCGCTATTAGCGGGCACAGTCTGAATGCCGTGCCCGCTAGCTAATCGGAGGCAGCTGTCCCATTCCTGATCTCGCACGGTAAACGGCGTCAGCGCAAAAAAATCCCAAAGTGCAAAATTGCGCATTTTTGGTCGCATCAAATCCAGAAAAAATTTAATAAAAAGCAATCAAAAAGTCGTATATGCGCAGTCAAGGTACCGATAGAAAGAACACATCATGGCGCAAAAAAATGACACCTGACACAGCCCCATAGACTGAAGAATAAAAACGTTATAAGCCTGGGAATGGAGCGATTTTAAGGAACGTATATTTGTTAACAATGGTTTGAATTTTTTTATAGGCCATCAGATACAATATAAGTTAGACATGTTATATATCGTTTTAATCGTAACGACTTGTGGAACATGCATAACAAGTCAGTTTTACCCCAGGGCGAATGGCGTAAAAACACAGTTCCCCAAATAAAAGAAATGCGTTTTTTTTTTTCAATTTCACCACACTTTGAATTTTTTTCTGGTTTCGTAGTATACTTAATGCAAAAATTCAGCCTGTCATTGCAAAGTACAATTAGTGATGCAAAAAATAAGGCCTCATGTGGGTTTCTAGGTGGAAAACTGCAAGTGCTATTGCTTTTAAACACAAGGAGGAAAATGGGCCCCGTCCTTAAGGGGTTAAATCTTCATTTTTTTTTCTCATTTAGGGATGACACTATGGAGGCTTCAGAACCAATTACCAGTTTTCCCCACAGGGTTCTGGTTTCAATCCTGGAACCAAATAACAGTGTATGTTGATGGGCCACTGTATAGAGGTCTTTCAGGTTTTCCGTAAGTAACATTGAGGAATTTACAGCATGTGAGTCAGCAATGGAAGTAAAATTTCTCAATGTCTAAGTATGAAAAAGAAGATGCAAAGGTTAAGTGCAAACCAGTCAAAAGCTGGTCATAAACATGGCCATAAATAACTATTAATACAGAGTTCTGTCATTTATAATAGCTAAGACTGTGGAGATTTAATGCCTTTAATATTGCAGCACTGCAGCATTTTCTGGATAAACCTTTCTGGATAAACAGTTTTGCAGAAAGCCTACAGGGACCACAGAGGTTAACACGTTAAGGACCCATGTCGTACGGGTGCGTCATGGAATACTGTCACTTAATGATCCATGATGTACCCGTATGCCATGGAGTCCGCCAGTGCTTTGAAGTGAGCTAAGCTCAGTTTAAAGCACGTGGGGACCGGCTGCTATATGCAGCCAGGTCCTCACTGTTAATGACGGGCAGCCGCGATCGCGCTGCAGCCCGCCATTAACCCGCCATTAGCCCCCGCAGCAGGGGCATAGCTAGGATTCATGGGGCCCCATAGCAAAAAACTGTATGGGGGCCCCCCTCCCCTACACACTAATATAATATATATTCTCTTGTGGCCAGAGGCAGAATCCTATGGTTATATACAAAGGTGCAGGAGCAGACTACCTTTTGCTTAACCCTTTATTTACTGCAGTGTGTAAGTGACCCAGTGTTCTCTTACACGCTGCAACACAAAAAAGGGTTAATACAGAAGACAATTAGCTCTGCTACTCCTGCACTGATAACACCGACCTCTGAACCTGCTACTAGCAGGTTACAGTTTGAATGATACTGTGAAACAATTTGTTTTACATATTGCAGAACTATGACAATCTTGTCTGGTAATTTCTTTGTATCAAGCAGTTTAGATTCCATGGACTGGATTAATTAAAAAAAAAAATCTAAAAAAAATTTTATTCCAGAAAAGACAAAAAAAAGTTTTTTTTAATGGAGATATATATTTATTCCACAGGTGAAGGGAAAAAAATTGTATTCAGAATTTGCAGCCACAAATCTATAGGCAATCCCATGACAGCAATAAGACATGTTCTCTGTTGCACATAAAGGGTTAGTTCTGAAAAATAAATCTATCTATCTATCTATATCTCCGTACAAATCAGCTGGTGCCAGAAAGTGCCAGAGAACTGTAATTTACTTCTACTTAAAAATCTCAAGTCTTCCAGTATTAATCAGCTGCTTTATGTCCTGCAGGAAGTGGTGTATTCTTTCCAGTCTTACACAGTGCTCTCTGCTGCCACCTCTGTCCATGTCAGGACTGTCCAGAGCAGTACCAAATCCCCATAGAAAACCTCTACTCCTCTCCAGACTGGAAAGAATACACCCATTCCTGCAGGACATAAAGCAGCTGATAAGTACTGGAAGACTTTTTTTTAATAGAAGTAAATTACAAATCTCTGGCAGATAAATTGAAACAATTTTTTTTATTGATGAACTACTCCTTTCATCTTTGTAGTACAGTTGAGAAAATAAAAGTTGTTAGGGGAAGCAAGTTAACTATCTTTGACCTAGTCTTCAATTACCTTCCTCAAATGCTCTTTAGGGGAGAAGGACTTGTCTAGACTGGGGTATGGATAGCTCTAAAACTTTATTGCCCATTAATGATTTACAGTATGGTAAGATAAGATCAACTGTTTCTGCTGTGACCGGCTCCTAAAGTGTCTTTTTCACAGATTTAGGCTATGTTCACACTACGTAAAAGTACGTTAAAAAAAGTATGTTAAAAAATTAAAACCTTTAAAAAAAAAAAGTTCATGAAAGTTGCTCTCTTACCATGTTTATAACGCTTTTATTTTTTGGTCTATGGGGCTGTGTGAGGTGTCATTTTTTTGCGCCATGTTGTGTACTTTCTATCGATACCTTACTTGCATATACTATGCAACTTTTTGATCACTTTTTATAAAAAAAATTCTGGATTTGATGCAACTAAAAAATGTGCAATTTTGTACTTTGGAATTTTTTTGTGCCTCCACACTTTACCGTGTGACATTGGGAATTTGATGATTTTATAGTTCGGGTGATTTGCACGCAGCAATATGTTAGTTTATTTATTTTTATTTATAAAATGAGGAAAGGGGGGGTGATTCAGACTTTTATTACAGGAGGGGATTTTTTATTATTAAAAAACTTTTTTTCTCTTTTTACATACCAACTAGAAGTCCCCCTGGGACTAGTATAACTACATTGATCTCTCATATATATATATATACTGCATAGATCAATGAGATAGGCAATCTATTGCTCTGGCTTGCTGCAGCCAGGAACAATAGATCGCCAAGCCGGGATCAGCGCCAGTACGGTGCAGACCCCCAGCCGGCTCAGATTGAGGGATTGCGGCGCAGGGGGCTGGTCCCCCCACTAGACCACCATGAATGCCTTAAAGAAGCCATTTAAATGCAGCTGTCAGCTTTGACAGCTGCATTTAAATGGCTAATAAGCAGGCACGGTAATCGGACCATGCTCGTTAATTGCCACGGTCCCGGGCTGTAGATAGCAGCTGGGATCGCGGCAGTTCAGAACAGGGTCGCCGGGCGGCCCGCCCTCTAAACTCCCCTAGCGGCGCCACGTACATTGGTCGTCTAGGGGTTGAAGAATTTTACAAACAGGAAAAGGTATCACAGGCATTAAGCTAGGACAATTCAAATAGGGGAAATTTACTTTTCAGTTAAGGATCTGGTGTGACCAGATAAACCTGGCGAAAGTCTGAATGAAAAAGTGGACGTCTGTTGTAAAAGCTAAATTAAATTGCCTGTGTGAAAAAAGAAGGGGGGGTCAAGGGTGCAAAAGAGGGAGAAAACGCTCCGATCGCCCCCGCCGCCCCGGCCACGAGCATACCTTACCTGCTCCGCGTAGCAGTTGTTCGAAATCCCCGGCTCCCCTCTTTAGTGCATTGATTGGCTGAAGAGGGGAGCCGAGAATTTCAAATGGCTCCTCTTCAGCCAATCAGTGCTCCTCTTCAGCACTGATTGGCTGAAGAGGAGCCGTTTGAAATTCCCGGCTCCCCTCTTCAGCCAATCAAGTGCTTCAGCCAATCAGTGCTTCAAAAGCCTGCGGCTGCGGGCGGCCGGCGGTCGGACTTTTGCGCAACGACGGAACGATCGGTGAATTTTACACGGAACGATCGGCAAATTTTTTGCGAACGACGAACGACGATTTAAGAACAAGTTAAAAGATCAAAATGAACGATTTCTCGCTCGTCGTTCGATCGTTCGCTGCGTTTACACGTACGACTATCGTTCGAATTCGATCGTTATCGTGCAAATTCGCACGATAATCATTCTGTGTAAACCCAGCATTAGATAAGTGGGCAATATACAGCGGTTTGCAATAAATTAGAATATCAACCAAATTTTTTTTTCAGTATTTCAGTTAAAAAAGTGACCTCATATATTCTATATAGTCATTACATACAGAGTGAACTTTTTCAAGCGTTTATATTTGTTAAAGTTGATGATTATGGATTACAGCCAAGAAAAACCCAAAAGTCAGTATTTTAGAAAATTAAAATAATTAACCCAAAACACCTGCAGTGGCTTCCTAAGTGTTATAAAAGGCCCCTTAGTCTGGTTCAGTATGCAACACAATCATGGGGAAGACTGCTGACTTGACAGATGTCCAGAAGGCAGTCATTCACACACTCTACAAGAAGGGTAAGCCACAAAAGTTAATTGCTAAAGAAGCTGGCTGTTCTCAGAGTGCTGTATCAAAGCATATTAATGAAAAGTTGAGTGAAAGGAAAAAGTGTGGTAGGAAAAGGTGCACAAGCAACCGGGAGAACCGCAGTCTTAACAGGATTGTAACGAAAATGCCATTAAAAAATTTGGGACAGATTCACAAAGAGTGGATTGCTGCTGGAGTCAGTGCTTCAAAAGCCACCACATACAGACGTCTGCAGGACATGGGCTACAACACGGGTTGCATCCCATGTGTCACTTCTGACCAATAAACAATGCCAGAAGCGTCTTATCTGGGCCAAGGAAAAGAAGAACTGGACTGCTGATCAGTGGTCCAAGGTGCTAATTTCAGATGAAAGTAAATTTTGCATTTATTTGGAAATCAAGGTCCCAGAGTCTGGAAGAAGAGTGGAGAGGCACACAATCCAAGCTGCTTGAGGTCTAGTGTGAAGTTTCCACAATCAGTGATGGTTTGGGGAGCCATGTCATCTGCTGGTGTAGGTTCACTGTGTTTCATCAGCACCAAAGTTAACGCTGCCGTCTACCAGAAAATTTTAGAGCACTTCATGCTTCCCTGTGCTGAAAAGATCTTTGGAGATGGAATTTTCACCTGTCCACACTGCCAAAAGTACCAATCCCTGGTTTAACCCCTTAACGACATCGGGCGTATATTTACGCCCTGATGCCGGTAAGGACGTTCAGAGCGGGGCCGCGCGGCGACCCCGCTCTGAACCGCGGTGGTCCCGGGTGCCGCTTGTAGCCCGGGACCATAGGTATTAGCGGGCACGGTCCGATCGCCGTGCCCGCTAATACAGTAATCAGATGCAGCTGTCAAACATGACAGCTGCATCCGATTACCGGATTCAGCTGTTCCCTGGTGTCTAGTGGCGGAGATCGCTCCCCCGGGATGTTATCCCGGAGGATCGATCTCCGTTTCTGAAGCCGGCCGGGGACCGCTCCAAGATGGCGCCGTCCCCGGCTCAGCACTCGTTTACTTCCGGCTGCAGCAGCCAGAAGTAAACGAGTGCCTATCTCATGGATCTCTGCAGCATATCTATGCTGCAGAGATCTCTATGAGAGATCAAAGCACTTATACTAGAAGTCCCCCAGGGGGGCTTCTAGTATAAGTGTTAAAGTAAAAAAAAAGTGTTGTTAATAGTAAAAAGCCCCCTCCCCTAATAAAAGTCAGAATCACCCCCTTTTCCCAGGTTATAAATAAAAGTAAATAAATATATAAATAAACAAACATGTTTGCTATCGCCGCGTGCGTAATCGCCCGAACTATTAATTAATCACATTCCTGATCTCGCACGGTAAATGGCGTCAGCGCAAAAAAATCCCAAAGTGCAAAATTGCGCATTTTTGGTCGCATCAAATCCAGAAAAATTGTAATAAAAAGCGATCAAAAAGTCGTATATGCGCAATCAAGGTACCGATAGAAAGAACACATCATGGCACAAAAAATGACACCTGACACAGCCCCATAGACCAAAGGATAAAAGCGCTATAAGCCTGGGAATGGAACGATTTTAAGTGACGTATATTTGTTGACAATGGTTTAAATTTTTTACAGGCCATCAGATACAATATAAGTTATACATGTTACATATCGTTTTAATTGTAACGACTTGAGGAACATATATAACAAGTCAGTTTTACCCCAGGGCGAATGGCGTAAAAACACATTTCCCCCAAATAAACAAAATGCTTTTTTTTTTTCAATTTCACCACACTTTGAATTTTTTTCTGGTTTCGCAGTGTACTTTATGCAAAAATTCAGCCTGTCATTGCAAAGTACAATTAGTGACGCAAAAAATAAGGGCTCATGTGGGTTTCTAGGTGGAAAAATGCACGTGCTATGGCCTTTTAAGCACAAGGAGGAAAAAACTAAAATGCAAAAATTGAAATTGGCTCTGTCCTTAAGGGGTTAATAACCACAGTATCACTGTGCTTGATTGGCCAGCAAACTCGCCAGACCTTAACCCCATAGAAAATGTATGGGGTTTTGTCAAGAGGAAGATAAAAGACACCAGACCCAACAATGCAGACGAGCTGAAGGCCTTTATGAATGCAACCTGGGCTTCAATAATACCTCTGCAGTGCCATCAGCTGAGCACCTCCATGCCACATTGCCGCATTGATACCGTCATTCATTTGGTTGACATTTCTGTGTAAGGGTAGCTTCACACGTACCGTATCGCAGCTGATTTTCTGCTGCCGATCCGCTGCAGATCCGCAGCAGATTTGACTAAATGGGTAGACACAGCATTAAATCCGCACTGTAAAATCCGATGCGGATCCGCAGCAGATTTAATGCTGTGTTCATATATTTAGTCAAATCTGCTAATAAGCTGCAATACGATATGTGTGAAGCTACCCTTAAAAACATTTTTTTTCAGTTGGTTTTATATAATATTCTAATTTTCTAAAATACTAACTTTTGGGTTTTTCTTGGCTGTAATCCATCACTAACTTTAACAGAAATAAACGCTTGAAAAAGTTCACTCTGTATGTAATGACTCTATAGAATAAAGTCACTTTTTGAATTGAATTACTGAGAAAAAAAAAATTGTTGATATTCTAATTTATTGCAAACCACTGTATATGGTGCTTTCAATGTGTGGTGGGGATCCTTGTGATTAATAATAATCCACAATCCACTGACACAGACACACACACACACACTCGGCCACACACACACAGCAGTTATAGTTCTGTCCTTCCCGCTTCCCCTTAGGCCGATCTCTACACACTCAATTTGAGGTCTTGCAGGTCATATGACCAGCAGGTCTCTCTGTTTCTCCCTCTCTGTATGCTGCCCAGCAGTGTTTTAGGAGTTAAGAGGAGGGGAGTCTGAGGTGCCGGATCCGTAGTGTTGTGGGGGGTGGGCGCGGGGTGGCTGCAGTGCACACTATTCCCTGGTTAGCTAGTTTTAGGAGAAAGGTCCTGAATGGCTAACCAGGGACAGTGCATGGCTGAGAAGGCCACCGGGCCCCCTGACATGGCTGCTACAGCGGTAGTTCCGCCCCTGTTTGAAGCATTTTTCCCCACACCTGCCTACAACTATTCATAGTACTATATACAGTATACATAACAAGATAATAATGTCACATCTTACAGGCCTTCACTGAAAATATAATTCTTTCAATCACTTGTTGCTCGCCTTGGTACTTTCCTCAGCTTCAGGGCATCTTTTCTGTGAACTGGTTCCCAGACCTGAATAACATACTCCAGGTAAGGCCATACTAATGCTTTTTTAAAGTGGTAGTATTGAGTCCCGACCCTGTCTAGCGAGTCTTTCTGGCTCTAGAAGTAGCTAATTGTCTCTGTTTGCTGTTCTGTAGTCTATTATCTACACCAAGATCTTTCATAATAAGCAACTCTGCTGTTTCTTCACCCTATGTCATTTGAGGCATGCAGGTTATTAGCACCCAGCTGCATAACTTTACATCTATCACCTTGAGCCTCATTTGCCAAGTGGCTGCCTAAACACTTAAAGGAGAAGTCCGACAAAAAATTTTATTAACCCCTTAACGACAAAGGGCTTATATTTACGTCCTATTGCCAGTAAGGGCGTTTAGAGCGGGGCCACGCGGCGAACCCGCTCTGAACCGCGGCGGTCCCGGGTGCCGCTTGTAGCCCAGGACCACAGGTATTAGCGGGCACGGTCCGATCGCCGTGCCCGCTAATAAAGTAATCAGATGCAGCTGTCAAACATGACAGCTGCATCCGAATACCGGATTCAGCTTATCCCTGGTGTCTAGTGGCGGAGATCACTCCTCCGGGACGTTATCCCGGAGGAGCGATCTCCTTGTCTGAAGCCGGCCGGGGACCGCTCCAAGATGGCGCCATCCCCGGCTCGGCACTCGTTTACTTCCGGCTGCAGCAGCCTGAAGTAAACGAGTGCCTATCTCATGGATCTCTGCAGCATATCTATGCTGCAGAGATCTCTATGAGAGATCAGTGCACTTATACTAGAAGTCCCCCAGGGGGGCTTCTAGTATAAGTGTAAAAGTTAAAAAAAAAGTGTTGTTGTCAATAAAAAGCCCCCTCCCCTAAAAAAAGTCTGAATCACCCCCCTTTTCCCAGGTTATAAATAAAAGTAAATAAATAAATAAATAAACAAACATGTTTGCTATTGCCGCGTGCGTAATCGCCTGAACTATTAATTAATCACATTCCTGATCTCGCGCGGTAAACGTTGTAAGCGCAAACAAATCCCAAAGTGCAAAATTGCGCATTTTTGTTCGCATCAAATCCAGAAAAATTGTAATAAAAAGTGATCAAAAAGTCGTATATGTGCAATTAGAGTACCGGTAGAAAGTAAACATCATGGCGCAAAAACTGACACCTCACACAGCCCCATAGACCAAAGGATAAAAGCGCTATAAGCCTGGGAATGGAGCTGTTTTAAGTGGCATATATTTGTTGACAATGATTTGAATTTTTTACAGGCCATCAGATACAATATAAGTTATACATGTTACATATCAATGTAATCATAACGACTTGAGGAACACAAATAACAAGTCAGTTTTACCCCAGGGCGAATGGCGTAAAAACACATTTCCCCCAAATAAACAAAATGCGTTTTTTTTTCAATTTCACCACACTTTGAATTTTTTTTCTGGTTTCGCAGTGTACTTTATGCAAAAATTCAGCCTGTCATTGCAAAGTACAATTAGTGACGCAAAAAATAAGGGCTCATGTGGATTTCTAGGTGGAAAAATGCAAGTGCTATGGCCTTTTAAGCACAAGGAGGAAAAAACAAAAACGCAAAAATCAAAATTGGCTCTGTCTTTAAGGGGTTAAAGTAATGTATTGACCCCCCAAAAAGTTATACAAATCACCAATATACACTTATTACAGGAAATGCTTATAAAATGCTTTTTTCCCAGCACTTACTACTGCATCACGCCTTTACTGGATAACATGGTGATGTCACTTCCTGGATAACATGGTGATGTCACTTCCTGGATAGAATGGTGATGTCACGACCCGACTCCCAGAGCTGTGGCTGCTGGAGAGGATGATGGTAGAGGGATGTTCAGTGTCCCTCCAGTGCCCTGTGTCCCTCAGTGTCCCCCTACCGTCATCTTCTCCTGCAGCCACAGCCCGCACAGCTCTGGGAGTCGGGTCGTGGCATCATCATTCTATCCAATAAGTGAAGCCTTGATGCAGTAGTAAGTGCAAGAAAAAAGCACTTTATAAGCATTTCCCGTTATAAGTGTATATTGGTGATTTGTATAACACTTGGTGGGCAATAAAATACTTTAATAAAAATATTCGCCAGACTTCTCCTTTAAGGCCTTATTACAACAATAGTCCCTTGGTGTAATAGCTACTGTTAAAAGGCAATGATCAGCCGACATACATGATGTCAGCTGATCCTTGTTTTTCCACATGTTGAAATTTTCTTTAACAATAACGATGGTCTCCTGGCTGTTGCTCCGTGTAAAAGTGTGGTGCTCCACCGGTGGATAACCGGTCACATGCCAGATGGTGAACTGGTGTGACTCCACTACAGTAATGGTTGGTCAGGGAATAGCTCAGCCAGGTGTTATGTTGGCGTGACGCCAGTGCCAGCTGGGCACACAGGTATGCTGGCACACCTGTTTTTATTTTATTGAGGCTGGCTACACCCTTTCCCCTGTGGTCAGTAACCTGTTAGGCTGTTTGGCAGTCCCTTTGGCGCTTATGACGGTGGTCCGGAGTGGAGTTGTGACCCACGGCCGTGTCACAAAATGGCCGGTGTCTTACCGTGTGTGAACCAGGCCTCAGAGTGTGAATGAAGCTCTATTACTGCTTAACCATGATGTACATACTGTATAGCCAAAAGCTTGGGGCCATATGTAGAGTGTTGAGTAAAGCCAGGACACCCTGCATAATAATCAGAACAGCCATGTTTTCAATGTGGAACAACTTGGGCACAATATTTGGGGTACTGAAATGGCAGATCTATGAAAAAATTCAAACTTTCACTGGGCAACATCCACAGTGTACTAATTTCTGACAAACGGCTGTGGGAATCAAATTCTCACTACATCCATAGGTGAATACCCTGAGAGGTGTTGTTTCCAAAATGGGGTTATGCTTGTGGGGGTTCACATTGGACTGGTACCACAGGGGCTCTACTAATGTGACATGCACCCTGAAAATCAATCCAGCAAAATCTGCACTAAAAATGCTTTTATTCTGAGCCCTGCCTCGTCTCCAAAATATATTTTATAACCACATTTGGGGTGTTTCTGTACTAAATGTTCCTCTGCCCCTTTTTTGTGAAAATGGAAATTTAAAGCTAAAACTATATAATTATACATAGTTTATTATTATATATAATCTATATATATACTATATATACTGTATATATTATATATAGTATATATATAGATTATAGTTTATTATTATACATACTAAAAATAAATGTTTCATTTTTATGGTGCACTGCTAAAACTTTGTCAAACTTTCCGCATTTGATTCCTGATGCTTTCCCGGTCCATGAGGAAGGAGGAGACAGTCTGGGTACCACCTGGAATTCCACGATTAAGCCTATTACCTAGGCTGAATTCCGGAATTTCAGGCGGTACCCAGGCTGTCTCCTCTTTCCCCACTGGGAAGGCATCGGGAATCAAATGCGGAAAGTTTGACAAAGTTTGAGTTCTATAGAACCTAAGATTTTCCGCTGTTCGATCATTTCTAACTATGAACATTTATAATCTATATCATAAAAATCAAAGTCTGTCTGTCTGTCTGTCCTTCTGTCTGTCTTTCTGTCCTCTATAGACTTCTAAACGCCTGAACCGTTTGACCCCAAATTTGGCACACAGATACATTGGGTGCCCGGGAAGGTTATTACGAAGGTCCCGTCCCCGCCAGATGTACAGGAGGGGAGGGGGAGGGGAAAGAGAGGCGCCCCATAGAGATGAATGGGAAAATCTCCTCACTGCAAACACAGGTGATATAATTAGCTGCAGCAGACACGGCAGTTGGAGCCTTAGCAACCAATAGGATTACTGCTTTCACTTTCACAGGGAGCAATGGTTGCTAGGGAAGCTGCCTCACAACATCCACAGTAATAACTGGTAGACCCCCTACTCCAACTACACAGTACATGTATATACAGGACCCCCTACTCCATCTATACAGTACATGTATATACAGGGCCCCCTACTCCATCTATACAGTACATGTATACAGGACCCCCTACTCCATCTATACAGTACATGTATACAGGACCCCCTACTCCATCTATACAGTACATGTATACAGGACCCTCTACTCCATCTATACAGTACATGTATATACAGGACCCCCTACTCCATCTATACATTACATGTATATACAGGACCCCCTACTCCATCCATACAGTACATGTATATACAGGACCCCCTACTCCATCTATACAGTACGTGTATATACAGGACCCCCTACTCCATCTATACAGTACATGTATACAGGGCCCCCTACTCCATCTATAAAGTACATGTATATACAGGACCCCCTACTCCATCTATACAGGACATGTATATACAGGACCCCCTACTCCATCTATACAGTACATGTATATACAGGACCCCCTACTCCATCTATACAGTACATGTATACAGGACCCCCTACTCCATCTATACAGTACATGTATATACAGGACCCCCTACTCCATCTATACAGTACATGTATATACAGGGCCCCCTACTCCATCTATACAGTACATATATACAGGACCCCCTACTCCATCTATACAGTACATGTATATACAGGGCCCCCTACTCCATCTATACAGTACATGTATATACAGGACCCCCTACTCCATCTATACAGTACATGTATATACAGGGCCCCCTACTCCATCTATACAGTACATATATACAGGACCCCCTACTCCATCTATACAGTACATGAATACACAGGACCCCCTACTCCATCTATACAGTACATGTATACAGGACCCCCTACTCCATCTATACAGTACATGTATATACAGAACCCCCTACTCCATCTATACAGTACATGTATATACAGGACCCCCTACTCCATCTATACAGTACATATATATACAGGACCCCCTACTCCATCTATACAGTATATGTATATACAGGGCCCCCTACTCCATCTATACAGTACATGTATATACAGGACCCCCTACTCCATCCATACAGTACATGTATGTACAGGGCACAACAGGTATACCAAACTGTGATTGGGTAACACTGCTACACCAGACCTGACCAATACCGCCATACTGTGACTGGATAACACTGCCAGACCTGACCAATACCGCCATACTGTGACTGGATAACACCTCCATACCAGACCTAACCAATACCGCCATACTGTGACTGGATAACACCTCCATACCAGACCTGACCAATACCGCCATACTGTGACTGGGTAACACCGCCACAACAGACCTGACCAATACCGCCATACTGTGACTGGATAACACTGCCACACCAGACCTGACCAATACCGCCATACTGTGACTGGATAACACTGCCACACCAGACCTGACCAATACCGCCATACTGTGACTGGATAACACTGTCATACCAGACCTGACCAATACCGCCATACTGTGACTGGATAACACTGTCATATAAGACCTGACCAATACCGCCATACTGTGAATGGATAACACCGCCACACCAGACCTGACCAATACAGCTATACTGTGCTTGATAACACTGTCATACCAGACCTGACCAATACCGCCATACTGTGACTGGATAACACTGCCATACCAGACCTGACCAATACCGCCATACTGTGACTGGATAACACTGCCAGACCTGACCAATACCGCCATAATGTGACTGGATAACACCTCCATACCAGACCTAACCAAGTCCGCCACACTGTGACTGGATAACACCTCCATACCAGACCTGACCAATACCGCCATACTGTGACTGGGTAACACCGCCACACCAGACCTGACCAATACCGCCATACTGTGACTGGATAACACTGCCACACCAGACCTGACCAATACCGCCATACTGTGACTGGATAACACTGCCACACCAGACCTGACCAATACCGCCATACTGTGACTGGATAACACTGTCATACCAGACCTGACCAATACCGCCATACTGTGACTGGATAACACTGCCACACCAGACCTGACCAATACCGCCATACTGTGACTAGATAACACTGCCACACCAGACCTGACCAATACCGCCATACTGTGACTGGATAACACTGTCATACCAGACCTGACCAATACCGCCATACTGTGACTGGATAACACTGCCACACCAGACCTGACCAATACCGCCATACTGTGAATGGATAACACCGCCACACCAGACCTGACCAATACCGCTATACTGTGCTTGATAACACTGTCATACCAGACCTGACCAATACCGCCATACTGTGACTGGATAACACTGTCATACCAGACCTGACCAATACCGCCATACTGTGACTGGATAACACTGCCACACCAGACCTGACCAATACCGCCATACTGTGACTGAATAACACTGTCATACCAGACCTGACCAATACCGCCATACTGTGACTGAATAACACTGCCACACCAGACCTTACCAATATCGCCATACTGTGACTGAATAACACTGTCATACCAGACCTGACCAATACCGCCATACTGTGACTGGATAACACTGTCATATAAGACCTGACCAATACCTCCATACTGTGAATGGATAACACCGCCACACCAGACCTGACCAATACCGCTATACTGTGCTTGATAACACTGTCATACCAGACCTGACCAATACCGCCATACTGTGGCTGGATAACACTGCCATACCAGACCTGACCAATACCGCCATACTGTGCTGGATAACACTGTCATACCAGACCTGACCAATACCGCCATACTGTGACTGGATAACACCGCCACACCAGTCCTGACCAATAACACCATACTGTGACTGGATAACACCATCATATCAGACTTGACCAATACTGCCATACTGTGACTGGATAACACCGCTATACCAGACCTGACCAATACCACCATACCGTGACTGGATAACACCGCCACACCAGACCTGACCAATACCGCCATACTGTGGCTGGATAACACTGCCATACCAGACCTGACCAATACCGCCATACTGTGCTGGATAACACTGTCATACCAGACCTGACCAATACCGCGATACTGTGACTGGATAACACCGCCACACCAGTCCTGACCAATAACACCATACTGTGACTGGATAACACCATCATATCAGACTTGACCAATACTGCCATACTGTGACTGGATAACACCGCTATACCAGACCTGACCAATACCACCATACCGTGACTGGATAACACCGCCACACCAGACCTGACCAATACCGCCATACTGTGAATGGATAACACCGCCATACCAGACATGACCAATACCGACACACTGTGACTGAATAACACTGCCATACGGGTAAATACAACCCTGCAGGTATACAGGACACTACAGGTATACAGGACCCCAAAACTATACACTACAAGTGCACGGGACCTCCACAAAACTTTATACTACAGGTATACAGGACCCCAAACTTTACACTACAGGTATACAGGACCCCAAACTTTACACTACAGGTATACAGGACCCCAAAACTATATACTACAGGTATACAGGACCTCCACCAACTATATACTTCAGGTATACAGGACCTCCACCAACTATATACTACAAGTATACAGGACCCCAAACTATACACTACAGGTATACAGGACCCCAAAACTATACACTACAGGTATACAGGAACTCCACCAACTATATACTACAGGTATATAGGACCCCAAACTATACACTACAGGTATACAGGACCTCAAAACCATACACTACAGGTATACAGGACCTACACCAACTCTATAATACAGGTATACAGCACCTTCACCAACTCTATACTACAAGTATACAGGACCCCAAATAT
This sequence comes from Dendropsophus ebraccatus, assembly GCF_027789765.1. Taxonomy (NCBI): domain Eukaryota; kingdom Metazoa; phylum Chordata; class Amphibia; order Anura; family Hylidae; genus Dendropsophus; species Dendropsophus ebraccatus. Next base: position 96,333,264 of record NC_091461.1, read on the forward strand.
ACTACAGGTTTACAGGAACTCCACCAGCTATATACTACAGGTATATAGGACCCCAAACTATACACTACAGGTATACAGGACCTCCACCAACTCTATACTATAGTTATACAGGACCCTCAAACTATTTACTACAGGTATACAGGACCCCCAAACTATATACTACAGGTATACAAGACCTCCACCAATTATACACTACAGGTATCCAGGACCCTCAAACTATAAACTACAGGTATACAAGACCTCCACCAACTATACATTACAGGTATACAGCACCAACTATATACTACAGGTATACAGGACCCCCGAACTATACAGTACAGGTATACAGGACCTTCACCAACTGTACACTGCAGGTATACAGGACCTCCCTCAACTATACACTATAGGTTACAGCCCCTCCAACTATGCACTACAGATATGCAAAACCCTTAAAAACTATACATTGTGGGTATACAGAGCCCCTCCAACTATGCACTACAGGTATACACTAATTCCACTGATTAACCCAGATGAAACAATACCTTTAGCTTGGCCTTCTGGGCACCTTAGAACAAATCTAATTAACACACTGACACTTTATACCTGGGCAGCGTCGGGTACATTTTCTAGTGATGTATAATTTATCATTTACAATGATCTATAATAATTTCTAACTACATGGCTCCCTAAAGCCATTCCAACAAAACCTGCACTAAAAAGGAAAAATAGCACTTCTTTCCTTCTAAGACCAGCCTTGTACCAAAAATGGAGGTTTAAGGTGTACTCTGGCATTTGACAGGAACTGTCCAAAGCAAGAAGGTTTTCTATGGTGATTTGCGACTGCTCTGGAAAGTTCATGTCACAGACAGAGGTGGCAGCAGAGAGCACTGTGTCCAACTGGAAAGAATATACCACATCCTGGAGGACATACAGCAGCTGATAAGTACCGGAAGACTTACGTAAATTACAAATCTGTATAACTTTTTTAAACAAGTTAATTTGATCTCTGGAGTACCCCTTTAAGCTTTGCTCAGGAGAAATTAAAAAACAACTTTGGCGAACTTATTCTTATGTATTTATTGTTAAAATGTGTACCTCAAGTTGTTTTTTTTTTTATGCCGACCCATTTGAAATAAAATTGTCATGTTATCTTTATTGTGTGTGTCAGCATGACTGCAACCCCCAACGTTACAATACCTAAGGTATGTAAGGTACCTAAGCTCTTTGATGGATCATTTTCCTTTCACACTGTGATCTTTAGAGATGAGCAAACCTGGAGCATGCTCGAGTCCATCCGAAACCGAACTTTCGGCATTTGATTAGCGGTGGCTGCTGAAGTTGGATAAAGCCCTAAGACTATGTGGAAAACATGGATATAGTCATTGGCGGTATCCATGTTTTCCAGACAACCTTAGAGCTTTATCCAAGTTCAGCAACCACTGCTAATCAAATACCGAATGTTCAGGTTCGGATGGACTCGCTCATCTCTAGTGATCTTTTATTGGCACCTTTATGGGATGGATAGCACTTTTTGATCACTTTTCTTACATTTTTCTTTTCTGATATATTAACCCCTAGGCGACCCTGGACGTACCCGTACATCCAGGGCCGCCTCCATGTGTTTAGAGCGAAGCCACCCGCCGGCCGCGCTCTGAACTGCCGCGCTCTGAACCGCCGCGGTCCCGGGTGCCGCTTGTAGCCCGTCACTGCGGCTATTAGCGGGCATGGTCCGATCGCCGTGCCCGCCAATAAAGTAATCGGATGCAGCTGTCAAAGTTGTTCGATTACTTGATGCAGCCGTTCCCTGGTGTCTAGTGGGGTGGATTGCTCCTCCGGGACGTTGTCCCGAAGGAGCGCTCCACACATGTTACCCCGTCCGGGGTCAGCGCCGTACTGGCGCTGATCCTGGCTCGGCACTCGATTGCTTCTGGCTGCAGCAGCCTATCTCATCGATCTATGCTGCATATCTATGCAGCATAAATCTGTATGAGAGATCAGAGTGCTTATACTAGAAGTCCCCCAGGGGGAATAACCCTAACCCCAGGGGGGCTTCTAGTATAAGTGTAAAAGTAGAAATAAAAGTGTTGTTATTAATAAAAAGCCCCCTCCCCTAGTAAAAGTTTGAATCACCCCCCTTTTCCCATGTTATAAATAAAAATAAAAACATAAACATGTTTGGTATAGCCGCGTGCGTAATCGCCCGAACTATTAATTAATCACATTCCTGATCTCGCACGGTAAATGGCGTAAGCGCAAAAAAATCCCAAAGTGCAAAATTGCGCATTTTTGGTCGCATCAAATCTAGAAAAATTGTAAGAAAAAGCAATCATATAGTTGCATATGCGCAATCAAGGTACCGATAGAAAGAACACATCATGGCGCAAAAAATGACACCTCACACAGCCCCATAGACCAAAGGATAAAAGTGTTATAAGCCTGGGAATGGAGCGATTTTAAGGAACATATATTTGTTAACAATGGTTTGAATTTTTTACAGGCCATCAGATACAATGAAAGTTATACATGTTACATATCGTTGTAATCGTAACAAATCGGAACATATATAACAAGTCACTTTTACACCAGGGCGAACGGCGTAAAAACGAAACGCCCCAAATAAAAGAAATGCGTTTTTTTTTTTTCAATTTTACCACACTTTGATTTTTTTTCTGATTTCGCAGTGTACTTTATGAACAAATTCAGCCTGGCATTGCAAAGTACAATTAGTGGTACAAAAAATAAGGGCTCATGTAGGTTTCTAGGTGAAAATGCAACTGCTATGGCCTTTTAAGCACAAGAAGGAAAAACGAAAACGCAAAAATTGAAATTGGCCTGGTCCTCTAAGGGTTAAGTGACCAAAGATCAGCAATTTTAGTGTTTGTTATTATTTATTTTTTTGGCAGGCATGGGGACCTCCAGAAGGTAACTGATCAGCACTCTGCAATAATCTCACAAAGGTGCTGATTGGACTCCTGGAAGATGTGACGCCTGTCAAATCAACCTTTACAAGCTGTGACTATTGGCTATTGGCCAAAGCATGTATAGGGTTAAACTGATGAGATAATAGTGATGTCTGATGCCGGCAGTTGTACCTAAAAATCATCTGTAAGATACACGACATATAGGGTGGGCTCAGCTTCTGAGTGCCCTCTATATTTAATACCTATCAGGATGACGTTAAAATATATTATACGTCTATGTGCCCCATCTTGTGAAGACGGAAGAGAAAAAAAAATCTCAAATCAATATTCTTTAAGAGCGAGCTTTTATTTTATCATAGAATGAATGCATTTTAATTTATACAGGTTAAACATTACATTTAAGCATATTTTATTCTAGAGCTATGGCAATCTTGTCTTGTCATTTCTTTGTATGAAGCAGTTTAGATTTCAGAGACTGGATTATTTAACCCCATCTGGAAAAAAATCCTAAAGGAAACAAAAAAGTTTTAATAAAAAAGTTTTCTCAAAATAGGGAGAGGTATTTATTCCAAGGCTATGTTCAAACGGCGTGAGAGACCGGCCGTTCTGTGACCCCGGCCGGCTCACGGAACGGCCAGGCTCTGCCCAGATCATCGCAGCCGGTACTTAAGTACCAGCCGAATGATCTGTCCGGCTGCAGAGCTCTGATGAGGGCGGACATGTCAGTTCTTTGCGGCGCCATATGGGATCCCAGCCAGAGCGTATACTATGTGTATACGCTCCGGCCGGGATCCCATAGCAGATAAGGCAGTGTTCCACACCGTACAAAGTACGGCCATTGTTGCCAATGGCAACAACGGCCATACTTTTACGTTGTGTGGACATAGCCTTAGGGAAGAACTACAGAGGGGGAAAGTGGTATACAGTATAAGGGGCCTAACTACAGGGAAACAGTATATGCTCTTGTTTGGAGAGATAGCCTCATTAAAATTTGCTCCAGAGTCTCTTGTTATGCACCAGATGTCTTGTGTGGAAAACAAGAAAATTTCTTGCACCATATGGGATAAATGTGCTAGAATCAGGGATAACCCTATTGAATTATAGTATTATTTACATTTTTGGGTTACATAGTTTTTCCAGTTAAAAAAAGAAATATGTCAATCAAGTTCAACCAAGGGCGGGGATAAGATATGGATAAAGAGGAAGGGTATGGGAACTTGACCTACAATTACCTACTTACTATACTGTTTTTTGGCCACATGGATCTGATCCCTTCTTAGTTTCAGCTTTGAACTGTGAGCTTACTGTTACTATGCAACAGAGGACTGCAGTAGCGGCCGGATGAACTTCATTTATGTTGAATTGGGATGTGGGCACGTCTGTGTGCGCCTGCATTCTAATTCAGCATAGCACACAATGAAAAGTGCGGCCATTGTGTGAACTGACAGTTCTGTGCGGCCGCTATTCATTGAATAGCGGCCACACAAAACTGTCATGCCAGTTTTTCTTGCAGCCGCTAGGGAATCGAGAGTATACTATTAAGTCCTGCGTTTTTTACGCTGAACTTACAAATGTCCACATAGTTTCCTGAGCTCTGTGGATTTATTTAGAGGCGCACTGCCTCTATATAAATCCCATGTGCACGGGGCCCGTCCATGCGCACAAATTGAAACCTACGCCAGCTCTGAGGTTTCACTATAATTTTTACGCTGGAAAAATAAATGCGGCGCATGCAGAGGCTGCGCCCCCTCTGAGTGCTGCCACATCCCCTAGAATGCCCCCTTCCCGCCCCACTGGCACAAGTGGCGCAGAGAGTCCACTTGCAAATAGATTATTTGCAAATCAAGCGTTTGTGAATACATTTATTTGCAAGTTGGTCCTCTGCACCTGAAAGTGCCCTATGCGACACATAATAAAAGTCCCCCTATGTGTATACACTCCAGCAGGGATTCCATTGATTTCAGAGCAATTCACATTTTCAATTTATCACGGTCGTGATTAATTCAAAATATACCTTGTGTGAGCGTAGCCTTAACCGGAGAGAACTCTTTGTCTTTGATAGAGATTTTATATATGACTGCCCTTTGCCATGTTTTTTTTACAGGTCATTTATATAAAAATAAGATAATAATGTCACACCTTTCAAGTCTACTACTTTTTAACACTTTAGTTGCACGCCTTTGTACTTTTCTCAGCTCCAGGGCACTCTTTCTACGGTATGAACTGATTCTTAGAGATGATAATATACACCAGACTACAACTATGCTTTGTACAGCAGTAATATATCCTGACCCTGTCCAGCCAGTCCTGCTGGCTTTAGAAGCAGCTGATTGACAGTCTATGCTGTTCTGTAGTCTATTATTTATGCCCAGATCGTAGTGAACAAGACGGTTTTTCTCCCCCTAGGACCTAACATGCATGCAGGCTATCAGCATCCACACTTTGCATTTATCTGCATTGCACTTCTGAATTTTTTTTACTGAATTTACTGTGTTCACTGTACTGTAGTGTATTATGCTGCCTTGATATATAGCTTTAATACAGATTTAAAGCAACTGTACCCACAATCTGAATCCCCCAAACCGATTGTACCTTTGGATAGCTGCTTTTAATCCAAGATCTGTCCTGGGGTCCGTTTGGCAGGTGATGCATTTATTGTGCTAAAAAACAACTTTTAAACTTGCAGCCTTGTGTCAAATTGGCGTGGCCTAGAGTACCAATGCCCTAGTATTGCGACACCCCTCCGTCCCTTCTCTCTGCCCTTCTCATTATTAGGAATGCCCCTGCAACATTTTTTCCTATTCATCACCTGTCTGAACACTGCACATGAGCTTTATCATTAAGGCACCTGTGCAGTGTTCTGACAGGTGATGAATAGGAAAAATGGTGAAGAGGGCACGGAGGAGGGATGGATGGATGTCGCAATCCTAGGGCACAGACACTGTGGGCCAAACCAATTTGACACAAGGCTGCAAGTTTAACAGTTGTTTTTTTAGGACAATAACTGTATCACCTGCCGAACAAACCCCAGGACAGATCTTAGATTAACAGCAGCTATCTGATAGTATAAGTGGTTTAAGGGGGTCAGATTGTGGGTACAGAGTCGCTTTAACTTAGTTAACTAGTAAGATTCTTTTTACTTTTTTTATTGGCTGGACTCAAAAGTGTAGTTGAATATCCTCACCTTGTTTTGGCTCAGGCGTCTGTACTTGGTCTGTAATGTATTATAAATCAATGGTTAGAATGGTTCAGTGCTTAAAACTGAAAATATAAATTTATCATAAGTGTTTCCATATACAGTTGGAAACATAAACATGTGGACAGTGACAATATTTTAATAACTCAGCCTCATCACAATAGATCTGAATCAAAGACACCACTATGTATATATGTTAATTCAGTGGGTTCAAAAATATTGCTTTCACCATTTATAAATTAGTCATTTGTGATGGTGTCCCAGTATATTGTGCATGTCATGATGCAGCCAATCACTGGCCTTAGCTGTCCTTTCCTTCATGTGCTACATATGACAGCCAAAGCTAGTGATGGGCTGTAGCAACATGTGCATCATTTATGGATGATTATCACAGCAAGGCCATTGAGGGACTCTGGAGCAGTAGGGGTGCTGGAATGGTGACTAACTGGGAGGTCAGAACTAGGCATGAGAAAAGCTAATTTTTCTTTTTCAAAATTTATGGGAAAATTGCTCACCTCACAGTGCTTCTTCGGTGTCCTCCTCTGTGTCCAGTCTCTTTAGCCGCCTCAAGCCTTCTTGGCCAATCCCTGGTCACAGCGCTGTGCCGTCTCAGTCAGTTACTGATTGGCTGAGTGGTTGATCACTCTTATCTCAGGAGTGACAGCCCGTTCAGTCAATCAGTAACTGACTGAGACGGGACAGCGTCAAGACCAGTGATTAGCTGAGCAGGCTGTCACTCTTGTCTGGGGAGTGACAGCTATTCAGCCAATCACTGGCTGCGGCGCTGTCTGTCTCAGTAAGTAATTGTCTGAGTGGGCTACAGGTGGCTAAAGACAAGGTAAGTTTTGAGGAGCAAACAGCTGAACTGCACCAAAACAGCTAAATAATTGTTTAGTGCAGTTCGTAAAGGTTCGATTCGCAACTGCTGAAACTTGGCGACCAATTTTTTTTAAAACTTTGTTCATCTCTAGTCAAAAGACTTGTAATATCCTGGGGCCAACCTACTCACTACTGAAGTACATAGGTTGTGTTGTGGCAGTAGATACAGCCTGCATGATCTAGTTTAGATACTATGAATCAAAACATATCTAATATATAGCATTGCTCTAAAGAGTATTCTGAGTTAAAAATAACATATCTCCTACCCACAAGATAGGGGATAAATGTGAGATTGCTAGGGGGCTGACCCCTGGGAACCTCCACAGCACCCAGAATGAGGCCCAGAGTCTTTCTTATGAATGGAGCTGTGAATCACATATCAACGCTATATTGTCTATGAAGCTGCTGAAGATAGTTGCAACACTTGGCTACGTTCAGCAGCTCTTATTAAAAGTGAATGAAGCAGGGGTGCAATTCACACAATTGGTGGGAACAGGAAACCTATGAAAGTACTTTAACCTAACAAACTAGGTTTTCCAGACTTTGAAAACTCTTTAATATAACATAATTGCGACAAAGGGATGTGACCTATGCCGTCTCTTTCAAGATGTGAAATTGATAAAATGTATGCAACATTATATCAAGGATTAGTAATAATGTCCTCATTGCATTAGAGGTGGGACATACCTTTTGTAGGTGTGATACCCCAATTTATCCCTTTAAAAAATAAAAAGTCACATTTTCCATTTGTTGAGAATGACATTTAGTATTTAATCTGTGCTATATGCTATATGCATGACAGAGAAAAATCAGGAAAATAGTGTGTTATCTGACAGACCTATTTTTAGCCACATATTTCCGTAGCAAATTTACTTAATAACATCTCGTTTCTATTTAACAGTACATAAAAAAAGTTTTGGAACTAGAGGTTATGGGCCGATTTGGGGAAATCACTCGAGTGCAGTAGGTCACCAGTAATACCATCCTCTATGGTTGCCTTTTGGTTGGCTGTCCCTGAAGATTACATGAGCAGGTACTGTACTAGGGTCAATTATATACCTCCAGTCTCATACATAGTACCACTAACTCCATCAATTAACTTAGTACTAGAACCTCTGTAAATTACTTAAAGAACCACTGCCACTAAGCATGCACTGCCATGTGGTCTTCACAGCTCAGCATGGAGAGATGTGGCCCATGCTGGAGCATCATGTTGGTGAGGCAACTGACCCACGCCTTGTGCGTTGTATCAATAAGAGCTATTTTAATTAATTGATTTCAATTTCACATGAATCCAGTTTATAATGGTGCGTTCACACCTACAGGATCTGCAGCTGATTTTCTGCTGCGGTTCCGCAGCAGATTTCATTTAAATAACTGAACACAGCATCAAATCTGCACAATCAAATCTGCTGCAGATCCTGTAGGTGTGAACGTACCCTAACACCATATCATGGCATGCTATCAGAAGACTTCATTTAGATAACAATCACTGGATGTCACATAGACACATAGATGACACATGGATGGCACATAGACACACACAACATATACAATAAAAGTGCCCATACACCTTAGACTAAAGTCAGCTGAATCCTCCACCCCCCCCCCTTTTCCCCAGTGGGTTTAACTGATTGTCTAAGGTGTATGATGGCCTCCTGTCTCTCCATCAACAGATGATGTTGTACTCACACATTGTACTCAATTACTCATTGTAATGCCCAAATTTTATTTAATAATTACGATGGACATTGTACATAGGGATCGGTACCTGTAGCTGCTGAGTTTATGTCCCAGTTCATTCCTGCGGGAATTTTATAACAAAAATTTGTAAGTTTAACTAAAATACTTTTAATATAAAAAAAAGAATTAAAATACTTCTAATATAAAAATAGAAAAAAAACACTTCTAATCTAAAAATAGAAATGTAAGAATTAATATGAGATTACTGCTGGGTGAATTAGTGTTCCAGTTCATTCCTGGGAATTATAAGTAAGACATTTAATTCTTCTGTAAACCTATTACAACAGGCTTGTATATTTAATATCTGAAGATATTATCGCTTCTTGGTAATTTGGATCCCACTTGATGTCTGCCATGTGTTAGAGACTTATTATGACATTTAATAAAAGCCTTGAGATAGTTTGTTACTTCTATGCCTATATGTGAGCTAACCAAAGAGAGAAAGAACTATTTTAACTGTTGGTATTACAGTGATTTGCAATAAATTAGAATATCAAATTTTTTTTTCTCAGTATTTCAGTATTTTTCTGTTGATAATTATGCATTACAGCCAAGAAAAAAACAAAAGTCAGTATTTCAGAAAATTAGAATAATTAACCCTAAACACTTGCAGTGGCTTCCTAAGTGTTATAAAAGGTCCCTTAGTCTGGTTCAGTATGCCACACAATCATGGGGAAGACTGCTGACTTGACAGATGTCCAGAAGGCAGTCATTCACACACTCCACAAGGAGGGTAAGCCACAAAAGTTCATTGCTAAAGAAGCTGGCTGTTCTGAGAGTCCTGTATCAAAGCATATTAATGGAAAGTTAAGTAGAAGGAAAAAGTGTGGTAGAAAAAGATGCACAAGCAACCGGGAGAACCGCAGTCTTAACAGGATTTTAACGAAAATGCCATTCAAAAATTTGGGAGAGTTCACAATAAGTGGACTGCTACTGGAGTCAGTGCTTCAAAATCATCCACATAAAGATGTCTGCAGGACATGGGCTACAAGTGTTCCATGTGTCAAGCCACTCCTGACAAATAAACAATGCCAGAAGCGTCTTATCTGGGCCAAGGAAAAGAAGAACTGGACTGTTGATCAGTGGTCCAAGGTGCTGTTTTCAGATTAAAGAGTCACTGTCGTATTTTTTTTTTTTGCAGAAATCAATAGTCCAGGCGATTTTAAGAAACTTTGTAATTGGGTTTATTAGCCAAATCTGCCATTATCTGCATGTAAAAAGCCTTTTCCCAGGTCCCCCCCTCCTTCCTCTTTTTCATCCACTCTGAAAAATCTGAAAATTGTGACTTGTTGCAGGAGACGTACCCTGTCTGCTCTAGGGAGAGGGGAGGGGGGAGGAGGAAGGAGGGAGTTAGCCGGCAGCAGAAAGCAGATAACAGAGGATTACAGGCACAGAGCTGGGTGACAGCTGTAATCTGAGCTCAGACAGGTCACTGGTGATGGTCAGAACAGATAACGGGTGAGGGATTTGTAGATTAACTCTTTGTTGTCCTGTTTTGGTCTTTTCTTTAGCTCTCTCCATAGGAGAACAATGAAGACAGGGGGGAGAGCTTCAAACTGCTTTTTCATGATAAAAATGCATTTTTCGGATAATAAACCCAATTACAAAGTTTCTTAAAATCGCCTGGACTATTGATTTCTGCAAAAAAAAATTTCACGACAGTGACACTTTAAAGTAAATTTTGCATTTCATTTGGAAATCAAGGTCCCAGAGTCTGGAGGAAGAGTGGAGAGGCACACAATCCAAGCTGCTTAAGGTCTAGTGTAAAGTTTCCACAATCCGTAATTGTTTGGGGAGCCATGTCATCTGCTGGTGTAGGTTCACTCTGTTTCATCAACACCAAAGTCAACGCTGTCGTCTGCCCGGAAATTTTAGAGCACTTCATGCTTCCCTGTGCTGAAAAGATTTTTAAAGATGGAATTTTCATCTTCCAGGAGGATTTGGCACCTGTCCACACTGCCAAAAGTACCAATACCTGGTTTACTAACCACAGCATCACTGTGCTTGATTGGCCAGCAAACTTGCCAGACCTTAACCCCATAGAGAATTTATGGGGTATTGTCAAGAGGAAGATGAAAGACACCTGACCCAATAATGCAGACGAGCTGAAGGCCGCTATCAAAGCAACCTGGGCTGGGCTGATCGCCTCCATGCCACATTGCCGCATTGATGCCGTTATTCATGCAAAAGGTGCCCTGACCAAGTATTCAGGGCATTTACTGTACAGACTTTTCATTTGGTCGACATTTCTGTGTTAAAAACATTTTTTTTTTTTGGGGCGGGACCGGATGTTGGAGTGAGCAGTCGCACGGCTCTGAGCTCCGCCGGGGGAACGGCTACTAACGGGGGAAAACTCGTGCACCGACGCTCAGACTCACCCTCAGAATGACCAAGAGGGGATCGCAGAAGTCCCGCACCCGCTCCAGCTCCTTGGGCCCGCTTTCTTCTGGCCCCCTGGACGCATATCTGGCAGGAGAAGGAGGGAGCCGAAAATCCAAGATGGCGCCGGCAGCGTGGCGCGCCGCAGCACAGCCTGAGGGCTCTCCCTCTTCATCCCCGGCACATTCCGGCTGCAGCCAGGACACTTACAGGTCAGGGGGACAGGGGGAAGAGATAGTAGAGGAGCCCCCCACTCACTCCTCACCACCGCAGGGGCATCAGACCTACTCTGCAGCAGTCCGGTCCTCCATGGAGCACGGGACACCGCCCGCCCCATCAGGCGTTATGGAGGCTGCAGTGCCACCATCTTCCTCCACCCCCATATCCACCAATGCTCCTCAGGACAGGGGACTGCCACCACTCCCTCAGAGGCAACAAGGGAAAAGCAAGGGCACCCCTATATTCCATCCAGCTAAACCCCTCTCCCCACTACCTCACTGGTTTTTACAAGATACAGGAGATGGCCCCCATATGTCTAAACACAAAACGGTGACAGGGGCACAGACTGCATCTTGGTGGTCTAACAGATCCTCTACTTCAGACCTGGAGGACTCCACTCTTCCTATCCCGCCTACAGACCCTACCTGGCGCCAATGCTTGCAAAATATACCAACTAAGGATGATTTTAAATCCCTCATACAAGAGGTCCGCGCTTGTAGGTCTGAGATAACTGCAGTTAAAAAGGACTTGCACCATATTGCACAGAGAGTGGATAGCATCGAGGAAGAACACGATGCTACCAGAGCCTACGTAGCCGACATGCACACTACGGTGGTAGACCATCATAATGCCCTATGTGACTATCAGCGCCACTTGGAAGATTTAGATAACCGAGGGCGCCAACATAATATCCGGGTGAGAGGGGTACCTAAAGTTGATGGAGACGAAGATGTATATGGAACTCTTACATCCCTTTTCAATACAATACTCTCGGCCCCTGCAGAGCATGTTATTAAAATGGATCGGGCTCACAGGGCGTTACGCCCCAAAGACAAGACATCGCAACCCAGAGATATCATTTGTTGCATAACAGACTATGCTTTAAAAGAATCTATCATGGCGAAAGCACGAGGGCTTGACCACATTGAATTTGCTGATGCCCCAATCCAACTGATGTCCGACCTATCATGGGTCACTCTACAGAAGAGACGCTTGCTGAGGCCCCTCCTACAATTGCTTAGGGATGCCAACATCCCATATAGGTGGGGTTTTCCATTTAGTCTCACAGCCCGCAAAAATGGCCGGTCAGTCACCCTCTGCACAGCTGCAGATCTCCAAGACTTTTGTGATTCCCTGGGTTTAACGGTGCCAGATCTGCCTCATTGGGAGATGGTCCCTCTCCCTCCTCCGCCACCTCCAGTTTGGTCCCAAGTCCGACCCAGGCGCAAGAGGCCACAACCTAAGGATGCAGCCGGTTTGGAGTCCCGATCTTCGAGACTTCAGAAACCCTGAGGTCACCTGGAGGCCTGGCTCTTGTTCATACTGAGTGTTGACATTTTACGTTTGCTTTTTTTTTTTTTTTTTTTTAATTTTCCCCCCTCATGTGCTACGGTTACCATTGTTATTCCTTATATTGCGCTCCCCCGGCGCTGCTCTTTGTAGGAATTCTCTGTGTTGGTTACCACTGCTGACACTAACCTGACTCTTCCCGCTACCGCTAGGGACCACTGTATCTCTTCGAGGCTTGGCTACATACCTCGGGGAGGAATATCTTCGTCCTGATCTTCTCTTTCCCTCTCTCCCTTTTACCAACTGATCCCTCCCTTTCCCTCTCCTCTCCTCTCCCCCCCCCCCCTTCTCTTCTCTTTTTTCTTTCTTTTTTCTCTTCCCTGACTGCCTTTTAGCCTTCTCTTTTATCCTAGTTTTCCCTAGCGGGTGCTGTGGTGTGCATTTTTAGTTGGTTACGTCCCACTGCATCTACCGCGTTTTGGATATGACTTTTGTATTCACTGTCTTGTTGTGGTCTATGTTGTCTTCCCCCGTCTTCCTCATGTATTCCCCGATGTGTGTTCCTCTCACCCGCTGTGTTTTCTATTTCAGCCCAGACGCACGCTCATACAGAACCCTAGGACATGCTACTCTATGGGAGTGGTCATCTCGAGGAAGCTTGGACGTGTCCAGGTTTGAGTTTCTCCCTTCCCCTGTTAGGGGACACACGTATTTGGTTATGCTGGTGCCCTTCCCCCTAGTGAGCTGTCATGGTGCGATTCCTTACGGTTAATGCTAAGGGATTAAACTCCAACCGCAAGCGTAGACTCTTGCTAAAGGAACTGAAGTCCTCGCACTCAGATATTGTATTTGTGCAGGAGACGCACTATGACAGCTCAGGGTCATTCAATTTCGTCAAACACAACTTTCCCACAACTTATTCAGCTTATAGAGAAGATAAGAGAGGAGGTGTAGCTATACTGATAGCTAAGGACTGCCAGATCACGATTTCACAAACAGTCAGTGACCCTCAGGGTCGTTATGTGATTTTAGTAGGATGTCTTGGGGACTCTCCCATAGTACTTTGTAATGTGTATTGCCCAAACTCTGGCCAGATACCCTTTCTTACTCATCTCCTTTCAAAGCTCTCCAAAATCCAACAATCCCTATCCTCCCCGGTGCTACTGATTGGGGGAGATTTTAATATGCCCTTCTCCCCAGGGATGGACAGACTTTCTGTACAACAAAGGCCTCCCCCATCCTCTCTGATCCAACTCTCCCAGAGATTCCACAGTTTTTCTTTTTTTACCGGCCTTTCACCGTCTTCACTAATACATGTATCCAATGTACACAATGTATTGAATAACGGACGTTTTTACCGCGGACATCAAAATAATGAACATGATCATTATTTTAGGATGTCTTTTGCAAACATCGGACATTTTTTATTAGTTGTTCACACACATTTTTTTTTTTTGTCACCGTTCTTTCTCCATATTTACTATTAAATTCAATGGACTTTTCAATTAAGACACACCCAAAGGACACTTAGTAACCCCAAACTAGAATAATGTACAAACACCAGTTATTGCACTAAGGGGAGGACAGGCTGCTAAATAACGTCCGTATTTTTAGCCTTAAAATAATGGACATCATTTTAAACGGAGCTGAAAAAACGTGTAAACATAGCCTTTAGGGGACAATCACTCCTGAATACAGACTTCATATCCACATGGTTGGAGGAGTAGGAAAGATGCTTAATAAAAGAAGAAGCATTTTTGTTTGATAAGATATATTAAAATGTTTCAGAGCTTGTATTTTATTGATCTATGCAAAAGTTGTGCCAGTGCCTAGTTAGACTTTAACATTTGGAACTAAAATTTTTAATTTTAAAATTGTCTGTAGACATTAACCCCTTAGCGACCTATGACGTATCTGGTACGTCATGGTGCTGCGGGGGGTGTTCAGCCAACACCCCGCTCTGAACAGCGGTGCTCCCGGCTGTGATCTGCAGCCGGGGAGCGCCTCTATTAGCTGGCGCCCAGTTGCTGGCGCCTCTATTAGCTGGCGCCCATCCGTCTAGTGGGACGGATCTCCTGCCTGCAGCAGGCCAAAGCAATCTATGACCGATCTTATCGATCTTTGCTGTGTATATACCCAGCATTGATCTCTATGAGAGATCAGTGCTGTGTATATACAAGTCCCCCAGGGGGACTTCTAGTTCACCCCCCTTTTCCCATTTTACAAATATAAATTAATAAATAAACATATTTGGTATCGCCGCGCACGTAATCGCCTGAACTATTAAATTATCACATTCCTGATCTCGCACGGTAAACGGCGTCAGCACGAAAAAATTCCAAAGTGCAAAATTGCGCATTTTTGGTCGCATTAAATCCAGAAAAAATTTAATAAAAAGTGATCAAAAAGTCGTATTTGCGCAATCAAGGTACCGATAGAAAGAACACATCTTGTCGCAAAAAATGACACCTCACACAGCCCCATAGACCAAAGGATAAAAGCGCTATAAGCCTGGGAATGGAGCGATTTTAAGGAACATATATTTGTTAACAATGGTTAGAATTTTTTAAAAGCCATCACGTAATATAAAAGTTATACATAATATATATCGTTGTAATCGTAACGACTTGAGGAACATGGATAACAAGTCAGTTTTACCATAGGGTGAATGGCGTAAATGCGAAACTCCCCGAAATCAAAATAAATTCCTTTTTTTTTTCAATTTCACAGCGCAAATGATTTTTTTCCGGTTTCGCAGCATATTTTATGGAAAAATAATGCCACTCATTGCAAAGTACAATTGGTTTCACAAAAAATAAGCGCTCATATAAGTCTCTAGGTGAAAAAATGCAAGTGCTATGGACTTTTAAACATAAAATGGAAAAAGCAAAAGCGCAAAAACGAAAATTGGCTTTTACCTTAAAGGGAACCAATCACTTAAAAAACGCATGTAAAGCTATGGGAATGTGCTGTAGCAGCACCCAGCACACTTCCCAAACATGCTTTTATACCCCCCGTCCCTGCAATGTACAAGCCAAAAACGTACTTTATAAACTCGGCGCTCTGTATGTAAATTACCCCCAAGTAGTCCTCTGGGCGGGGAGCTGTGGGCAAGTAGTCAAGGTCCCTGGGCGTTCTGCAGTGCTAATCACGCCCCTCTGGGCGTGATTAGCCTGCATAATTGTGGCGGCGTCATCGGAGGCGCGCTGTCTCTAACGTCAGCACGCCTACGTCAGCACGCCACGCCAGGTGCAAAATAGCCTCGAACTCATTGCCGGATCTCCAGCAATGAGTTTGAGGCTTTCTGCAAGTGTGCAGTACGGCGCAGACCGGACCCGCTGTACTGCGCATGAGCGGCACAGCAAGAACATAGGCATGCTAACGTTAGAGACAGCGCGCCTCTGATGACGACGCCACAATTATGCAGGCTAATCACGCCCAGAGGGGCGTGATTAGCACTGCAGAACGCCCAGGGACCGTGACTACTTGCCCGCAGCTCCCCGCCCAGAGGACTACTTGGGGGTAATTTACATACAGAGCGCCGAGTTTATAAAGTACGTTTTTGGCTTGTACATTGCAGGGACGGGGGGTATAAAAGCATGTTTGGGAAGTGTGCTGGGTGCTGCTACAGCACATTCCCATAGCTTTACATGCGTTTTTAAGTGATTGGTTCCCTTTAAGGGGTTAAACAAACTGGGTGCTAATTAACTGATCTAATGAGCTAATGATCAGAAAACCCTCACATGATTATATCACATGACATACTGTACTGAATCTAATTGGCTAGATTTAGAAAATGAATATTACCTGAAGCTTCAGAATTTATATCCCAGCTCATGCCTGTTGGGATAATAAAATACACATGTGTGAGGTTCAGAAACTCCAATAAATGTGAGAAAAGAATAACTTTAGAATAGAAATATAAGAATAAATATGGGATTACCGCCTGGTGAATTCGTATTCCAAGTCATCCCTGGAAATAAAAAGTAATACATTTAATTCTTTTAGTAATATATATTTGGGGATATTATTACACCCTGGTAAATTTAGATCCTACTGTATGTTTGTCCGAAGTAAAATGGGAAGTCCCAAGGCACGGGCGGCAGGTGATAGCAGAAATATAATAAACAATGTATACTCACCAGTCCTCGTGCCTCTGTAGCACTGCACCTGGGTTTTGTTGAGGGCCACCGGCTGTCATTTTTGGTTGGAGTTCAGGTATGTCATGTACATGACTCTTCTTGCTGCAACGTCATGGCCAAGCAAAGCGATTGCCTGCTCAGCCAGTCAGTCTGCAAAACATTCATCCAGAAAGACCACCCTTGCTTAGTTCTCTTTTTAGGCATATGATTGGCCAATCATGTCACCCTAGACACTAGGCTTAATCTGATTGGTCGGAGTCATAAAAATTAAAAGATTACCTTTAGCTCCAGAGTTCACATCCCAGTTCATTCCTGTTGAAATAATATTAATATAAATGTGTAAGTCCATTAAAATGCCTATCCTTTAAAACAGAAATGTAAAAATAAAAATGAGATTACCGCCTAGCGAATTAGTATTCCAATCCATTCCTGAAAATATATAAATTAAATAAATGAAATATATAAATCGAAATAAAATAAATTTTACCACAAAAGTAAATATCAGTCTGCTCAGCTCATTTCTTCTGTTTTATCTGCTACCCACAGATCAGTCAGGCATTTTTAATGTGACAGGTTCCCTTTAAGAGTTATCCTGTTCTAACAGTCTTGTTTCTTTAATAGTTGAAGTGGTTATTGGTAAATGTAGATCTCACTATACTCAGGGGTTCGAGAATCCAAAGTTAATCATTTAGTAAAGTCCTGTTTTAGGATATTGTGTTACTTCTAGAGATGAGCGATTCGCTTATCTAAACGAAGTGAAGCGCTCTGTTTGATCAGCTCTCCGCAAATCAAGGCACCAGCCTTAAAGCGCTGCTCTGCTCCCTGCCACTCCTCCCAGGATTCCGGGAAAAGCTGGATCAATCTTGGGAAACTTCTCCCAGTTTCCCAGGATTGGATACAGTATTTCCCCGGCATCCTGGGTGGAGCGACAGAAAGCGGAGCAGGGCTGATGAGCGGAGCGCTAATCTAACAAGTACTTCGCTATGTTTAGATGAGCGATTTGCTAATCTCTAGTTACTTCTATAGGTACGTGTCAGTTAACCAAAGAGAGAAGCGTCTAGTGAGAAGCATGAAAAATGAATATGGTTATGGTCTCAGTCCAAGCTCAACCCCATTAGAAAAATTTTAATTTTATAATCTGGGTTATATATGAAAGAATATCTATCAAAATTTCCCTTTCTTTGTTTGAAGAAATTACTATAGAATCATATGGTAATTACTATATACTACTATACTAATTACTATATTACGTCTATATATAGATGACGAAAATGTATGTCATGCATGTCTGTCACTTAACGGTATACATTTAAGCCATTGACCGCAGGGACTCAATGAAGTGAACTCAGGAGCTGAGCTTACTTTATAGAGGATGAGGATATTAGCTATTAGCCGCTGCATCCTTGCCGTCAATGACAGGCTGTTGCGATTGTGCGGCCACCCGCCATTAACTCCTTAAGCATTATTTAAGTGTAGGTGACAGGAGCCACTCCTGTCACTTACCGATTGGGACACCAACAGTGTCTAATGTCAGACAGGCTTTATTTCAAGATAGCAGATAACACTGATCAATGCTGTGCAATGCTATATCATTGACCAGTAGAGATAAGCGAACCTTGAGCATGCTCGAGTCGATCCGAACCCGAACTTTTGGCATTTGATTAGCGGTGGCTGCTGAACTTGGATAAAGCCCTAAGGCTATGTGGAAATCATGGATATAGTCATTGGCTGTATCCATGTTTTCCAGACAACCTTAGAGCTTTATCCAAGTTCAGCAGCCACCGCTAATCAAATACCAAACGTTCGGGTTCGGATTGACTCGAACCTGAACCCGGTTCGCTCATCTCTATTGACCAGTGTATGCAATCTGATGTAACAGTCCCTTAGAGGGAATTAAAAAGTGAAAAAGTGTAAAATAAAAATGTTTTTTTTTTTTTAAATATAACATAGCCCCTCCCCAAATAAAAGTTTGAATCACCCCTCCTTCCATTTTATAAATAAAACATAAAAATATAATAAATAAATAAACAAATAATGATATTATATATAATCGTAGTGTGCATAATTGTCCTTTGTATTAAGATATAACTTCTGTTGTTCCTGTATGGTGAATAGTGTAAACGAAAGATTTTTTGTGACATTATATATCAGAAAAAAAAATGATAAAAAGTGATCAAAAAGTCCCAGTTACACAAATATAGTACCAATAAAAACTAAAGATCATGGTGCAAAAAAAATGACATCTCATACAGCCCCATAGGTTGAAATAAAACCATTCTAAGAGTCACAATAGGACAATTTTAATCATTATTTGCACAAATAAAATTTTGCTGTTGTAAAATACATTGTTGTGTTCGGACTGACCTATAGAATGAAGAGGTCTAGTCACTTTTACCATAAAGTGCATGGCATAGGCACAGGAACCCCCAAAAGTTATAAAATAGCATTTTTTCCACAATTGAAGTGCATAAATAATATATTTTTGGGGTTCTATCATGCATTTTATGGTGGATTTAAAGGTACCATTACACAAGTACACGTGTTCGTGAAAAAACAAGCCCTTACTAGAGATGAGCGAACCTGGAGCATGCTCGAATTCATCCAAACCCGAGCGTTCGGCATTTGATTAGCGGGGGCTGCTGAAGTTGGATAAAGCCCGTATGCTATGTGGAAAACATGGATATAGTCATTGGCTGTATCCATGTTTTCCAGACAACCTTAGAGCTTTATCCAACTTCAGCAGCCACCGCTAATCAAATGCTGAACGTTCGGGTTCAGATGAATTCGAGCATGCTTGAGGTTCGCTCATCTCTAGCCCTTACATTCCCCAGTAGATGGTAAAATAAAAACGCTATAACTCTTAGAAGGCGAGGAGGAAAAACGAAAATGGAAAATTTAAAATTAGCCTGGTCATTTAGGCCATTTTGGGCTGTGCCATTAAGAGGTTAAAGTGGTACTCCGGAGAAATACATTATTTTCAAACTAACTGGTGCCAGGGTGTTGTACAGATTTCTGTTTAAAAAAACTGTAGTCTTTCAGTACTCATCAGCTGCTATATGTCCTGCAGGAAGCGTTTTTTTTTTAAGTCTCACATGGTGCTCTTTGCTGCCACCTCTGCCCCTGTTAGGAACTGTCCAGAGCAGCAGAAAATACCCATAGAAAACCTCTCCTACTCTGAACAGTTCCTGATATGGACAGAGGTGGTAGCAGGGAGCACAATGTCTGAATGGCAATGTGTAGACCACGTGACTTCCTTCAGGTCATACAGCAGCTGATAAGTATTAAAACGCTTGCGTTTTTTCTCTTAATGGACTTTACAAATCTGTGTAATGCTGCGTTTACACGGAACGATTATCGTTCAAATTTTCGCAATAACGATCGCATTTGAGTGATTATCGTTCCGTGTAAACACAGCAAACATTCAAGCGATGAGCGAAAAATCGTTCATTTTGATCTTTCAACATGTTCTCAAATCGTTGTTTATCGTTCGCTAAAAATTCGCAGATCGCGTCTTTCAACAGTCTTTCAAAGATTCACCCTATGTAAAAGATGGGCTTAAGCGATCTTAAAAACGATCGCATTAACGATTTTTCTTAGGAATTTTCTTACAATTTTTCTAACGATTTATTCGTCTAAACGCTGATCGTTATAAAAACCAAATCGTTGCTTCAAAATCGTTAAACGATCAATTGGGCGAATTATCGTTTAGTGTAAACGTAGCATTACTTTCTGATATTAGTTGATTTGGAAACAATTCATTTTCTCCAGAGTACCCCTTTCAACCTGCAACTTATAATATACCGCAGTAAACTGAATGTTACTGAATATTCCTAAGGATTTCCTTGTTTATCACTTTTCAAACAGATATTGGGTTTGCTGAATCTATTGGGACAGGTTCAGGAAAAGAACATTACCTGCAGCTGCTGAGTTTATATCCCAGTTCATTCCTGTTGAGATTATATTATACAAGTAATGAATTTCAGAAAGTCTATTAAACATTGCCATATGTTCACATGGTAGCACAACCACTTATGCACCTGATTTCAATACAATTTTTTTCCGTAATTCCCCTGATCAGTCTTGTTACTGCTATTGATTGGATTTGATAGATTAGGAAAGAAATTAGGGTTACAACAGTGCACAAAATGTGGGGTCAGGCTTTTTATGTTGAGTGCTAAGTGATATGGAAAGAGATGGTCTACAACTGTCTCAGTATTCTGGTGCACTGTAGACTATACCCATGGAAGAAGCTTAAAGCGGCTCTGTACCTACAATCTGCCCCTCCCAAACCACTTGTACCGTTGGATAACTGCTTTTAATCCCAGATCTGTTCTGGAGTCTATTTGGCAGGTGATGCAGGTTTTGTCCTAAAAAACTACTTTTAAATTTGCATCCCTGTGTCAAATTGGTGTGGCCTAGAGTGTCTATGCCCTAGGCTTGCACCGCCTCTCAGTCCCTCCTCCCCGCCCTCTTCACCATTAGGAATGCCCCAGCCAGGATTTCTCCTATTCATCACTTGTCTAAACACTGCATATGGGCCTTAATAATCCAACACTTGTGCAGTGTTCAGACACTATGTATGTAGCCTAAAATTTTTTTATGATAGGTCCTGTCCTTGCTTAGGGCCGTATTTCACGGCCCCATATTAAGGAGCAAGCAAGTGCCGACCTGTCAGGTCAGCGCTGGCTTGCTCCTAGTTCCCTACCTACTTGCTGCCTGTGCTACTACATGCACAGACATCGAGCGTGGAGGAGCATGGGGAAAAAGGGGCACGGGGAGTAGTGGGAGGAATTGCCAGATGATCCTTAGATCGTCCGGGTGGCTCACAGAAAATATCGGCAGCCTGCTGCTATCGCCGCTCTTATTGCATGGACCAATGGCCAGCAGCTTGTTACTATTGCTGTTGTTTTGATAGGTCATGTTTTAAGACAACCATGAGCCGACATTGTGCATGTCGTCCAATCATTGCCTTTTAACATGATCCATTACACCAAACGATTATCAGGCATTTCGGCTGGTAATAGGACAAGTATGGATGATATTCTTGTGTTGTAATAGGGCCCTTAGTCTTCTTTTTTTAGGCAGATGTGTGGCTGACAAACTATGTTAAATGTGATTGCCCAGACTGAGAAAAAAGAACATTACCTGCAGCAGAGTTTATATCCCAGTTCATTCCTTTTAGGATTGTAAAACACAAATGTTAAGTTTCAGAAAGTGCAATAAAATGCTCATACTATAGAAATGTAAGAATTGATATCAGATTACCACCTGGTGAATTAGAATTCCAATTCATTCCATTCATTCCTGGAAATTAAAAGCAATACATTTAATTCTTCTTTTAACTTATTCCAACTGTTTGTATATCTAATGTTTGATGATATTTAATTATTCTGTTAATTTATTGCTTCTTCTATATTTATATTTGGTTATCCATGAATAGAAAAACAAAGTTGTTTTATTTCAGAATGAGCGATACTTTGGTCCTTAGGTTGTATGGGGTATTGCAGCTCAATTCCATTGAAATTTATGGAGCTGAGTTGTAATACCACACTCAACCAGAGGCACAGGTGTAGGGCTATTGTTCCTAGAAAGCAGTAAGTGTTTTTCTAATCCTGGATAGTCCTTGTAAAAGAAATCTGTCATCTGGAAATTGGCTTTTAGACTGATGGCTCGGTTACATAGAATAGAGTCAAAGGGGTGTGGCCTATCGTCTGCTTTGTCCTAGGGCTGTAATGTCTCTGTGCAGGAAATGTCCTCCTTCTTTCTCTTTGACTGATAGACAGGGGTTGACTTATATCAGAAAGCCCCCATTGTTTCACATAGCAGCACAGACATAGTTCAATATAGGCATAGTCCTGTCACATTTGCTGTGTTTAATCGTAGAGAAGCAGAACACACACAGCAAATGCTGGACTCCTGAACACAGACTTCACATATTGTTAATGTGGATGACAGATTTGCAGGTTGGAAGGAGAGGGAAACGCTTGATAAAAGTACAAGGAAGCATTTTTGTCTGATAAGATATATTATATTTCTTTGCTTCTTTTTCCTTTTATCTATGCAAAGTTTGTTGAAATGACAGTGCTTACTTAGGATTAGAGAAACATTTGGAACTCAATTTTTCAATTTTAACATTGTCCATAGTCTTTAAAGAAACTGGGCGGTAATGAACACTCAATCAGGATTTTTAAGCAGATGTTTAGCCAATCTCAAAATCTGACATGCTGTACTGAATCTTATTGGCTGGAGTAAAAAAAAAGAATATTACCTGAAGCTCCAGAATTTATATCCCAATTCATTCCTGTTAGGATAATAGAAATGTGTGAGTTTCAGAGTGCATTAAATGTTTAAACTTTAAAATGTTATATAATATATAAAAAAAAAAGAAATAATAGAAATAATTATGAGATTACCACCTGGTGACTTAGTATTCCAATTCATTCCTGGAAATTAAAAGCAAGATATTTAAAGGGGCATTCCACTCAAACATAACTTTTGATATGTTGCTGCTCATGGTGAGACTAACAATTAGTTCCAATCCTGTTGTTATCTTTTTAGTCTCCTCCCCCCAGTTCTCAGCTTCTTCTTTCTCCTGAAAACACAAAAATCTGTGTGTGGGCTTTTCTCCCTGTCTCCCCCTTCTCCTCCCTCCCTTCTGAGACAGCTAATGTAAACAAGTCCCTGATTGTCTTTATCTGCAACATTGTAGCTTCTTTGTAATACTGGGAGAAAAGTGAGTTTGTGAGCTACTAGACCTCAAAATTACCCTCCCAGCATTACAAAGAAGCTACAATGTTGCAGATAAAGCCTGCCAGGGACTTGTTTACATCACCAGTCTCAGAAGTAAGGGCTGGAAGAGAATGAGACAGAGAGTAAATCTTGCGCACATATTTTTGTGTCTTCAGCAGAAAGCAGCAGTTCAGAAGTAGGAGAAGAAGCTCAGAAAAAGGAAACTAAAAAGATAAATTCAGACCCTACTTTATCTCTGTCACAGGTTAAAGGGGTACTCCAGCAAATAGCTTTTTCCCAGTAATTTAAACACATTACAAAGTTATATAACTGTGTAATATGCTTCAATTACCTATCTACTCCCTTCCCTACCCCCACCTTCAATCTCCTACCAGGAAGTGAAGTAATCTCATTCTTACCTAATGACTGTTGACCTCAGACTGCTCTGTGGCAGCCATTTTGTGACAATGACATCATCAAGAGGGAAACTGGTCTAAGCCCTGTTAGGCCAGCCTCCCTTTGTCAGATGACTTAGGTTGCTCAGCTCTGATTGGTTGAGCAAGCTGTAAGCCATCTAACAGTTATACAGAGACAGTTAGACATCACAGGAGACAAAGTGCATAATGGGAAAGCCCAAACCAGGAAGTGAAGAAAAATGAAGACACCAACTGGAGCTTCAGGGACCTGCAAATGGGAAAATTCAAACGTGGACAGACTCCGGAGGGATGGAAAGAGTAAAAACTATGTTTATGATTGATTGATTTTTATAAAATCATCGCTGGAGTATCCCTTTAAATAATAAGTCTGACATTTTTTAAAATTTTCATTTTTGGGTATTGTGTTGCTTCTATACCTGCTGTATGTGTAAGTTCTTTTTAAGCAGATGTCTGGCCAATTTTGTCACCTGACCTACTATGCTGAATCTGATTGGCCAGATTAAGGAAAAAGAACATTACCTGAAGCTCCAGAGTTTATATCCCAATTCATTCCTGTCAGGATAATATAATACAAATGTGTGAGGTTCAAGTGAGTAAAATCCTTAAGCTATTAGGCTATGTTCACACTATGTTCTTTTTCAGCAAAGAACGGACACTGATTGCAATGGAACCAACGTTAGTTCTTTATTGCTGGAGCCGCAGTTCATGGAGTCTGTTCAATGAAGAGCGTCTGGAAATAATAGGTGTTTACACAATGTAAAGTCGGCTGGCAGCTGTACTTTACATTGAAATGAATGGTTACTTGATTTCCGGGCACACCCGATGGTGCCTGCAAGTCAATTGTAAAAAATCCGAGGTACAGAGTTATCAGCTGCAGGAACTTCCTGAATGCAGCCCAGCGGCCGGCAGTTTAACAGCGTCTATTGCTATGCAGCGGACGCTGTTAAACGTAGTGTAAACATAGTCTTTCTGTGTTCGTGGAACAATCATAGTAGAATCCTTTAAAAAAGATATTCTGCTCTCAGCTCTAGCTGTTCTGAATCTATGTGGGAGATTTATCAAACATGGTGTAAAGTGAAACTGGCTCACTTTCCCCTAGCAACCAATCAGATTCCACCTTTCATTTTCCAAATAACCTGTGTAGAATGAAAAGTGGAATCTGATTGGTTGCTAGGGGCAACTGAGCCAGTTTCACTTTACACCATGTATGAATCTCCCCGTATGTGTCTAAAATAACTATGTTACCTGACATACTATACTAAATCAGAAAAATAATGTTACCTGCAGCTCCGGAGTTTATATCCCAATTCATTCCTGTCAGGATAATATGATACAAATATGTGAGATTCACAAAGTGAGTCAAATTCTTAAACTTTAAAATGTAAATGTAAGAATAACGGCCCATAAAAACTGCAAATATTGGCAGAATAAAGACAGAGAGAAATCTTTCAGAGGTATCATCTTCATCATATTCTTGTATGAAGTGTAAAGTTATACTGAATCAAAAAAATAATGTTACCTGTAGCTCCAGAGTTTATATCCCAGTTTATTCCTGTTGAGATTATATTATACACATGTGTGAGTTTCTAAAAGTCCAATAAAACTCTTATACTTTGAAATACAGTACATGGCTATGTTCACACAACGGTTTTTCCTCACAGTTTAAAATTATGTCCGTCATTACGCCGTTCGGCCACCCGTCAGTGCAATGACAGCTGTTGGTACATTATTGTTTAGGTGGACTAATAGGCCTTTGGGGTTTGTCTTTAACCCTTTAAGGACTGAGCCAGTTTTCATTTTTGCGCTTTCGTTTTTTTCTCCTCATGTTTAAAAGGCCACTGCGCTTGCATATTTCCCCCTACAGACCCACATGAGCCGTTCGCCCTATGGTAAAACTGACATGTTATCTATGTTCCTCAAGTCGTTACGATTACAACGATATGTAACTTGTATAACTTTTATATTATTTGATGGCTTTTAAAAAATTTAAACCTTTTAAGAAAAACTAAATGTGTTTAAAATCGCTCTATTGCCATCCTTATAACGCTTTTATTTTTTGGTCTATGGGGCTGTGTGAGGTGTCATTTTTTTCGTCGCAATCTGTTCTTTCTTTTAAAACCTTCTTTGCGTATATGTGACTTTTTGTTCACTTTTTAGTACATTTTTTCTGGATTTAATGTTAACAAACATGTGCAATTTTGCACTTTGGCGGGGCTTTGTGCTTACGCCGTTTACCGTGCGAGATCAGGAATGTAATCATTTAATAGTTCGGGCGATTACGCTTGCGGTGATACCAAATATATTTACTTATTTATTCTTATTTATACAATGGGAAAAGGAGGGTGATTCAAACTTTTATTAGGGGAGGGTTTTTTAATTAATAAAAACACTTTTTTTTATTTCACTAACAGTAATTAGAAGCCCCCTGGGGGACTTCTATATGCACAGCACTGATCTCCCATTGAGATCAATGCTGTGTATATAATAGAGCATGGGTCTCCAAACTGCGGCCCTCCAGCTGTTGTGAAACTAAAACTCCCATCATGCCTGGACAGCTAATTCCAACGCTGAGCCCTGGCTGGCTCATTACAAGGGATCTCCCCTCCGCGATCGCATCTCGGGGGGGGGGGGGGGAGATCCCCCACTAGACACCAGTGAGAGGGGCACAGTCACTATTCAAATGCAGCTGTCAGTTTTGACAGCTGCATTTGAATAGTTTTTTTTTTTTTTGAATAGTTAATTAGCCGGCCGTGGCGATTGGCCGAGGCGGCTAATACCCGCTGTCCCTGGCTACACATAGCAACCGGGGACCGCGGGCTGCAGAGAGGGCTCACGCCGGGAGCCCTCCCTGATCCCCCTTAATGGCCGCAAGACGGGTATACCCGTAATGCGTCGTAAGGGTGCGTTCACACCTACAGGATCTGCAGCAGATTTGATGCTGTGTTCAGTTATTTAAATGAAATCTGCTGCAGAAAATCAGCTGCAGATCCTGTAGGTGTGAACGCACCATTAAGGGGTTAATTGAAAAGTCACTGAATTTGATAATAAAAACAATCAAAGGACTGTGGAAAAAAGAGAAACTGTATTTGAACAACTAAAAAATACATCCGCTATTTGCAATAGATGTTCAAAAAATAATTGACATGATCATTATTTTCACGTCTGTGTAGACGACCTCCGTCATTTTACACACTGTGTGCATTGGACGTTTGTCATTCGCTATTGTTTTTTGACATTGTGCGAACATAATGTAAGCCCAAATGTAAATGTAAGATTATCACCTGGTAACTTAGTATTCCAGTTCATCCCTGCAAAAAAACAAAAAAACAATCAAAAACAAAAACATTATATTTACTGTTCTGTTAAAATATTTTAAAGACTACCTATCATAAAAAACCCTTTTGATAGGTCAGAGAGACGTACCAGTCAGGGTCAGGGTTTGAATAGTTAAACCCTGACTGATCCTTAGAACAAGTGTGGAAAAGGCTGCGCTGCCTCGTGCTCCTCTCCCCACTCTGCTCTCACACTACGTATATTTCAGTCAGTATATTTCAGTCAGTATTGCAACCAAAACCAGGAGTGGATTAAAAACACAGAAAGGCTCTGTTCACACAATGTTGAAACTGAGTGGATGGCCGCCATATAACAGTAAATAACTTCCATTATTTTAATATAACAGCCGTTGTTCTAAAATAACAGCAAATATTTGCCATTAAATGACGTCCATCCACTCAATTTCAACATTATGTGAACAGATCCTTTCTGTGTTTTCAATCCACTCCTGGTTTTGGTTGCAATACTGACTGAAATATACTGACTGAAATATACGTAGTGTGAACGCAGCCTTTGTCTGCAACCTGGATGGACCTCATAGACTTGCATTGAAAGGCTATGTTCACACAACGTAAGTAAATTATTAATCATGGCTGTTGTTGCCGATTTGCAACATGGCTGTGATAAATCCTTTACCCCTGTTATGCTGCAGGCCAAGGGAATCCCCGCCGGAGTGTATACACATAGTATACACTCTGGCCGGGACCCCTAGCGGCGCCGTAAAAAAAAATGACATTTCAGTTTTCCGCGGCCGCAGAAAACCCTGTCAGTGCACACTAGTACATCAGAATTCAGCGGCCCTAAAGATAATATGGCCAGTACTGCAGTACCGGCCGATATGATCTTATCTGACAGCGTCTGAGCATAGCCAAACCCCAGAGTTATGGCGCTGTATGCAGGCTTTTCCGGATTTGTTCGCAGTCTGTTGCAGTCTGAACACTCAGACCATAACCTAGAAAAACTTTTAATATGTCTCTCTAACCAGGTGTGAGCTAATCAAAGACAGTAGCACGCAGTTAGGCATAAACATGAACATTTAATATGGTAATGACCTTTCCAATATTTGATGTACATGTATATCATATGTTGTGTGGGTGGGGCTTTATGAAGTGGACCCAAGAGCTGAGCACAATCCACACCTGGCGGTTTCTGGTCTGGCGGTAGGTGTTTAACCTCCTAGATGCTGCAGGAAATAGGGTCTGTGGCATCAAGGTAGCTAGATGAAAGGTATAAGTCCTGTCTGGGCTCCAATCACCCTCTCCAGTTTTAGGGTGGCAATTAGAAGACATTTAGAGACTTGTTACTTGACACACTGGGCTGAATCAGTTTGGTCAGAACATTACCTGCAGCTTCAGAGTTTACATTCCAGTTCATTCCTGCTGAGAATAAATAAGATAAATACATGAAGTCCTTTGAAATGCCTTTATTTTAAAATAGAACTGTAGGTAAAAACATGACATTACCGCCTAGTGAGTTAGTATTCCAATTCATTCCTGCAAATGAAAAGCAATAAAGTTATTAAAAACAATGGCCGTTATTTTGTCTATAAAAACACTGTAGGAATATAGACTCATACTGATATTTTTACCTCCTGGTGAATTATGACCCCACTTTATGTATTAAATGGTTTGCTAAGATCCTCATTTTTTAATATCTATAGTGCAGGTATTAATCGTGTGTACGCCGGGGGTAGTATGTACGGTAAGCACTTGCACCTGTAGGTTGCTGTTGCATTTTTTGTCTTTTGTCCCCACTTTATGTATGTCAGGAGTTAGAGATACAAAGTTTGGGTTTTAAAAAAGTCTCAATCGAGGATATTATGTTACTTCTATAATTATGCATGAACTAACCAAAGAGAAGTGTGCAGTGAGGAACACACATGAACATTGAATATGGTCATGGCCTCATCCCAATTTCAAATCACAGGAAAAATGTACATTTGAATGTGTGCAGGGTAAGATCAACGTTCCCAAAAAGTAAAGAAATCGAAAATTTTAAGAATTGAGTTTTGAATGTAATGAAGGTTGTGAAATAGCTTTGTAAAATTATAAACTAGAGTTTACATAACACATTTATGGGTTCAGAAAAAAAAAGAAAAAGAAAGAAAAAGGTAATTTGAGAATTACCTGCACCTGAGTTTATGAAAAAAAATAAGTTTCAGAAAAATCTTAAATTTTGGTAGTAAATCACAAGATAAGTAAGTTTTTTTCTATGTTTTTAGGCAAAGTGGCAATTTCTAGGGAACACTACAGAAATAAAGGTGTAGGGGGGAATGTATCATCTGTGCAGTTTTATTGCGCAGGTGTCAGTTATTAAACACCACATATTCTTGCTTTTCCTGCACAAAATTTACTATTAGGCGCACATGCATTGACAATTTTTGTGCAGTTTTTTTGTGCAACTTATACCTTAAACAGTTTGGATAAAAGACTATGCTAGGATGGCAGTGGAATATTGCTGCGCAATTTTTTGCAAAATATAAAAAGTACCCTTCTGGGGCAATTAGATTTCAGGTTCATTAGTTATTTTAATATGTGTCTTGTATTTAAAGAATATATAGGGAATGTATATAATATTACCTGAGTTTACATCCCATTTTATATCTGCTAGGATTTAATGAAAAAAAGAAAAAAAATCAGAACATTTTAATTCATTAAAAATTTTTTGGGTGATTATAATAGTAAAGTTTGCAGAGTAGCTTTATAGGGCTATGTTCCCATGACGTTTTTGAAAAGAAAAAATTACATCTGTCATTTTGAGGTCAAAATGACATCCATCATTCCGCTGTTTGGCCGGTCATCAGTGCAATGACGGCTGTTGGTACATTTTACTAGTTCAGGTGGACTGATTGCCCTCTGGGTGTGTCTTTAATTAAGAAGTTCATTGAATTTAATAGTAAAAACAGTGAAAGAAAGTGAATTAAATTGCGACAATAACAGACAACTTTTTTAAGTAGAAAAAGCGGATGCTTTTTTTTTTTTTTTTTTTTTTTATTACATAGTGTGAACATAGCCTAAAGTTGCAAATTAGATTTCACATTGAACATTTATGGATTTAGAAAATAACAAAAATAATTTAAGAATTACCTGCACCTGAGTTTATATCCCATGTTACATCTGTCAGAATATAAAAAAAAAAATATTTGAGTTTCAGAATAATCTTCATTATTAGACAGTACATCATTAGATGTCAAGACATTGATAAGCATTTTTTTTTCTTATATGTTCTTAGGCACAGAGTCAATTACTAATAAGCTTTAGGTTATGTTCCCACTACAGCATTTTATCAAGACTTATAATGATCATTATTTGTGTCCTTCATTATCAAGAGATAAGGCCCCATTTTCCCGATAAAATGCTGTAGTGTGAACATAGCCTTGAAGGGGAACTATCAGCAGGTTAGACGAATCTAACCTGCTGAAAGCCTCCTATAGCACCGGGAACGCTGGGGAGGAGGGTATGTGTCTCACCTTCCTCCTCTGCGACGGCCCCGCACTGTTAGTCGGGGTAAAGTCCACTCTGGAGAACTATTAGGAGCACTGCTGCATAATCCGGTCTGGCCTTTCTAATAATAATCAACGAAGAGGGCGAGCTGGATGATGCAGCAGTGCGTCCCAGGACCTGTGCCAAGGAGACACATACCTTCCTCCTCAGCGTCCCCAATGCTTTGGAAGGCTATCAGCAGGTTAGATTTGTCTAACCTGCTGCTAGTTCCCCTTTAAGTTCTTTATTCTAGTGATAAACAAATAATACTACTGTTCAGTTTATTTCATTTAAATTCCAGATTAATTAGTTAGGGTATGTTCACGCTGAGTAAATCAGGCTGAATCCCACTTGCCTCGGTGTGACACTGCTCGGTTTGACGTCCCATTTTATATCTGTTGGGATATATTGTGTAAAACCCTGTCAACTACCCTTTCAGAGCACTCATATGGGAATGGAAACCTAACCTCTGGGAATACTTTTATCACCCCACTGTATTATGTATCGCCATTGCAGTGTGGGGTAGGGCAGTGTTAGTAAATGTGGTGGGATATTTAGTGAGAAAGTGTCAGGATGATGTCAGTGGAAATGGTGGCAAACTTGTCTAATTGCTACTCAGCATGTTACAACTAGATTATTAACTATACTGAGACTGTAAATCCATGGTTGTTACACAGCTTTCGCCAGAAGCAGATATAACAAAGCAACTCACTAATTAAAGGGAACCTGTCAGGTCCTTGGGTCTCACACACCGCTCCCGGGACCTGACAGGTGAGGAGAACAGTGTTTCAATGCCATTCTTCTTAGCTTGTATTGTATTCCCGCAGACAGCTAAGAAACCACTTTTAACAGAAGTGTTCTTTAAAGGAATTACTACGAACGCTGTTGAAGTTGGATGCCACTTCCCCAGCCACTTGGAGTAAAATGTCGTGCATTCAGAAGACCACTTAAAACTATTTGTGACGCATTAATCGCACTACCTATGACCTGCCATTCAGAAGAGATCCATCTCTGTTTGTATACTGCAGGATTACATTGTTTAGGGGGCTACACAGTTTGTACCACTCCCATTAAAGTCAACGGGAGTTTCACAAATGTTTAACTTCCACTCTCCCCATGCCTTGTCATACCCTGCACTGCACATAATGAAAGGGAATGTATTTGTGCTGCAACCCGCAATTTGCCATGACCAAGAACAGAGAAATCCATCCTAAATAGGTGTCTCAGTAACCTGTGTGCTACAATGTAAGCTCAGGCTATGTTCACACTACGTTTAAGACTGGCCGTTCCGTGACCCAACCGGCTCACGGAACTGCCGGTCTCTGAAAAGATCATCCCGGCCGCTACTGCAGTACCGGCCAGATGATCTCTAGCAACGCTGCCGGAGCCACTCGCTCCATAGTGTGCACTGACAGGGTTTTTTGCGGCCGCTATTGAATGAATAGCGGCCACACTAAACTGACATATCAGTTTTCTACAGCGCCGCTAGGGATCCCAGACGGAGCGTATACTATGTGTATACACTCCGACCGGGATTCCCTCAGAAGGCAGCACTACGTAATTTCCGTGGGAATCACGGCCATTGTAACAACAAACTTACGTTGTGTGAACATAGCCTCACACAGTAATTTAGACGTCTAAGATCCCTGACATTTTTGACTATAATTGTCTTCAATTGCTGGTGTCCATTGAGGTCTAGGATATTACCTTTTTCCAAAGATTCCTGTGGATTGTGGCTCAATGCAAATGATCCAGACCACGGTCCCTGGGTTTTTGACGTTACTCCATGTCTAGTGGTCGGCATGTAGAGGTTCAGTCCCGGCTTCTTTTGTACAATAACCTGTCCTCCAGTTTTAGGTTCGATTATTCCTGTATGTGTAGCTGCTATACAGATCGATGATTCCTATAGCAATAAACACAGACAATATATGGTTTTCACTACACATTATACAGCTAAATGAAAACCAATGGCTGTACTACTTCTTAAAGCTGTGTTCTTACATCTGTGTAGATATCAGTTCCCCATAGGTCTCCTTTCACACATCCCGGAGGACACACCACCCTGTTATTGTAAGTAAAGTTACAAGTTTAAAATATAGTTTTAGAATATAGTTTTACTCTATACAAACATTTATTGTAATACCCTTTAGGCTACGTTCACACTCCGTAAAAAAAAACATGGCCGTATTTCATAACAACGGTCCTATTTGCGCAAACAGTGGCCGCTATTTTGCAAATAACGGCCGTTGTTTGCGCAAATACGACTGTTGTTATGAAATATGGCCGTGTTTTTTACGTAGTGTGGACCCGGCCTTATACTGCATAGATATGTCCTGCCAACCAGTCACCATAACATATTCTTCTATGTCTTTGGTATTACTGAAGAGCTTATAGTAATATACTGAACTTACATGGTGATTGGTGCAGGTAGCTCCTTCGCTCTTAAAGTACAACTACCTGTAACTAAGAAAAGAAGAATAGAATTTATATCACATACAAGATGTGTTATATGATTACTAATATTATTACAGGGGAGATGAAATGGTACAAATATCCTAATACTCTGTCCTGTGTACCTGCAGCGTCTTACAGTTACAAGTCTGCTCTCTACCATTGGTACCATTTAATATAATAGTCATAAGCCTATTATAGTTATAAGGGGCACACTCCTCCACCTATCCTTACCCATCAGGGAGGCAATTGACAGGCTGTATACAGATATACATAGCTGGCCTTTAAGCCTAAATGTGTTTTGAATTTGAGAAATGGCAAACGTTGCATAAACTGAAGAAAGCTAGCTAATTTGCCTTGATAAATGTTGCACAAAAAAAATTAGCTAAAAAAAGTGCAAACACATGGATGCCTACGCTCATTCATGTATATAGAATTGATATATTGTACAGTTTTTGTATTATATTGTCAGTGCTTATGTTATGAATGCACATGATGGAACTTTAGCACGGTCTTTGGTGTGCAGAAAGGGAATTCAGATGTGGGCGCACACTGATGCGTCGGCATCCGAATTCAGCGGCAGTAAAGATCATCACTGCAGATCTTCTCTGACACTGGCTGTTCCGTGGCGGATGGTGTCTCACGCCATTTGAACATGGCCTTATGTTGTAAATCATTTGATAACTAGCTATTGACTTTTGTATGTTTTTAGGCACAATGGAAATTACTAATGCAATTAGGGTGGATGTAATGTATATAGACATGCTAGTAATATTGGATAGTGCCAGTAGTATCACTTCATTGGGCCTCACATTGACCCAGGACCTGACAATGTGGCGTGTTTTTACTCTCTTCGGCTGCTAGTGTACGCTTTTCCACAGGCCGATTATCAGCTGAAGGGACATTTCTAGCATCACTCCTTGCCAATAATTGGAATGCTGAATAAAATCTATGGGTAGACTTTGTTGTAGTAGGATGATTACCTGTTGGCGTAGAGACATCCCAATTCATTCCTACAGAAAGGTGAAAAGAGAAAAAAACAAACAAAATGTTTACATGTTGGATAAAAATAAACAAATAGACTGATAGTTTCTGTTTGTTTGTAAGCAAGACATACAAAAACATACCGGTTCTTCCATTTCATCCATTTAGATTTCAGTATGTATGTATGTAAGATGATATGTAATGTAAGGTTCCCCGTAGATCAGCACAATCCCTGCTACTTATTGTTTATATAAAATAAATATATTTTCACTGGTGTACGCCAGCCGTATCCCCTACTCATCTGATGGGCGGTCAGATGATGGGAAGGCGGCAAGGTGGTGGGAGGCGTGGCCTCTGTATACACCAGATTTTCTATGATTTATGCCTACTCACAGACGTAAATCATAGCAGGTGTAGATTTCTGTGCCTGCCGTAGGCAGGTGCAGGTCTGGCTGGTATCAATAAGACGTGCGTCCCTTAGTGAACCCGCTGCGGTAATTGGGGGCGGGGCCTAATTTAAGACTGGTGTACTCCTAAATATCTCCCTAAATTTCTACATGAACCACTGACATATTCAATTTCTGACAAGATATATAGAAAATGTACACAAATTTAAAAAATAAAAATATGTGGTAGAGTTCTAGAAGTTCTAGAGTTCTAGAATTTGAGTAAAAAAAATGAAATATTACCTGCTTGTGCGTTCACGTCAAACATTATGTCTGTAAAGATATTAATATATAAGGGTTAAAGGATTTTTTTTCTTCCCATATATGTGTTATTTAAAGTGTATTTATTGTTTAATGGGTTGTCCACGAATTTCACAGTTTAGTTTATGTAAGAACAATTCAAAGGGATTTTGAGGCACCAAATAATTCACTGCCACATACACATAACACATGGCCACAGCAAAACACAGCTAGCTTCCTCCTGGTTCCTGCTACATTAGACCCACCTAGTGGTAACAGTTATTATTGCAGTACTAATACTACACAAAGAATTTATCGTGTTGAACAAAGTGCAATCCAGTAAGGACAATGTTTACCACCTTACATATCTTAATATTTATTTTCTAGGTCCCATTGCTATTGTAAGAATAATCTTAATAAATTGCCATCTCCTTACTTGTATGCAATATACCCCTCTCAATGATAGAGCAACTAGTAAGAATAGAGTAAGAAGCAATTACACAGAAAGGTATGTGGTATTGATTTCATCTGATCCAAGTTGCAATACCTCATACAACCTGAAAACCAGGGTGGTGCTAATTTTGAAAGAACACAACTATGTTTTTTTTTTATCCTAGCAAATCCTTTTACTGCTGCTCATTTATGGGTTGACTGTAAGATACCTGTCTTTGGTATCTGGTAAGATGCTTGGGTATAGAGAGTGCTCTGGAATTCATGTACGGAGATGAACTCAAACGATCCAGATGACGGACCACGAGTTTTTGATGTTATTCCATTTCTTGTTGAAGATTCATAGGTATCAATTCCTTGTTTCACCCGTGTGATCAATTTACCCCCTTCAGGGGTAATTTTTCCAGCATGGATGCCGGCGGCACAAACTGATGACTCCTATAAATTGAAAGTAATACAAAAATATCATTCTGGGACCAACACAAAGACATATTAGGCATACCCAATAAGATTCTTACCTGTGCATACAATTCAGATCCCCAGACATTTTCCATCTGTGAAAGGCATCCCGCAGGACATATGACCCTTAGGGTAGGAAGTTGTAAGATAATATTGTGTATATGGCAAGCTTATGTATACTTATAGCTGAAAATGCTCCCTAAGCATACAGGCAGGGTGCATTATGGGGGCTGGGTGGGCAAATTCATTAAAGACAAACGTTGGATTTTGTTATATTTTGCCTAGTATTCTCTTTATTATGACATAACCTACAAAATACTTATTATTAATCTAGTACTTACATAGTCATTTTGGCGGGTAGTTGCCTGCCTGTGAAAGCACAGTGTCCTTCCACTGAAAAAAACAAACAAAAAAAAAAACATTTAAGAGACGTATTCTTTAAAGGAATTAATACAAAACAGAATAGTAAAGGGTTTCCTGAACAGGGGAGGTTTTTTAAGAGGCTTTGGCTGCTTT
Source organism: Dendropsophus ebraccatus (assembly GCF_027789765.1). Classification (NCBI taxonomy): domain Eukaryota; kingdom Metazoa; phylum Chordata; class Amphibia; order Anura; family Hylidae; genus Dendropsophus; species Dendropsophus ebraccatus. The sequence goes on from NC_091461.1 coordinate 96,369,539, forward strand.
AAAAATAACAATTAGGCATACTTACCTGGTTCCCTCCTCCCGTCTTTAGTTTTCTCAGCATCCAGGCCCATGCACAGCTCTCTTCTTCACTAGTTTTGGTGACGTGACGTGACTTGCCGTGTGGACAAGAGAAGGGCCATATAACCAAATATTGTAATGTCGCACTGCAACAATTTCACTAGTGAATGTGGTTGTATTGTGATTAGTGTTGAGCAGAGTTGCTGATCTGTTCAGGTTTGGTGATGTTCTGCACACTTGAAAGCCCTAGGGCAGTATCCAACATTTCCATTCGCCAGGAGTCAAATGTCAGGCGTTTGGCTTTGGAGAACGTTGCCAAACCCAAACAGTTCAGTTCAGCAAGTCTCCTCGACACTGGTTGTGACCCATAAGTGTCAGTACCTATGACCTTAAAAAGAATTCCATCTCGGTCTAGATACCGCAGGACTGCACTGTTTCGGGGGCTACACAGTTTGTACCACTCCCGTTAAAGTCAATGGGAGTTTCACAAATTGCGGAACTCCCACTCGTCACATGCCTTGTCATGTCCAGCACTGCACATAACTAAAATGTGTTTGGGCTGCATCCCACAACCAAAAAAATCTATCCTGAATGGGATAACACCGCAACCCCATACAGTAATTTAGACACCTAAGATCCCTGACATCTTTGACAATAATCTTCTTTGCTTGCTGGTGTCCATAGTGGTCTATGATGTTACCTTTTTCTAGAGAGTCCTGTGGATTGTCTTTATGCCTCAGGGACAGATATTCATACGTTTGGCTCAACACAAATGATCCAGACCACGGTCCCTGGGTTTTTGACGTTACTCCATGTCTAGTGGACGGCATGTAGAGGTTCAGTCCCGGCTTCTTTTGTACAATAACCTGTCCTCCAGTTTTAGGTTCGATTATTCCTGTATGTGTAGCTGCTATACAGACCGATGATTCCTATAGCAATGGACACAGACAATATATGGTTTTCACTACACATTATACAGCTAAATGAAAACCAATGGCTGTACTACTTCTTAAAGCTGTGGTCTTACATCTGTGTAGATATCAGTTCCCCATAGGTCTCCTTTCACACATCCTGGAGGACACACCACCCTGTTATTGTAAGTAAAAGTGTTAGGACAAGTTTAGAATATAGTTTTACTTTATGCAAACATTTATTGTAATACCATTTATACTGAATAGATATGTCCTGCCCACCAGTCACCATAACATATTATTTTATGTCTTTGATGTTATTGAAGAGCTTATAGTAATATACTGAACTTACATGGTAATTGGTGAAGGTAACTCCTTCCCTCTTAAAGAGCAACTACCTGTAACTAATAAAATAAAAATAAGATTTATATCACATACAGGATGTGTTACATGATTATGAATAATATTACAGAGGAGATGTAATAGAACCAATAGTAGATAAGTCAACCCCCATACTCTTTCCTGTGTCTTACAGCCACAAGTCTGCTCTCTACTATTGGTACCATTTAATTATTAGGAGTTCTAAAACAGCAAATACATAGTCATAAGCCTATTATAGTTATGAAGGAAGCGCTCCCCGGCTATTGTTACCCCTCAGGGAGGCAATGGATAGGCTGCTAAGTACACATATATAGGTGGTCTGAAAGCCTAAATCTGATTTGAATATGCAAAAAAAGTCAGCAGAGTCTAAAAACATAGGACTAGCCAGATATCTCTCCAGGGAAGAAACTAGCGAAGGGATGGCTCCTATAAGAAGACCATCAAAACCACCATATTAGGTGGCTCCTTCAGACAATATCCAACTCATTTACAAGTCTGATGATATGACTAGGGGAATACCAAAACCAGGTATCCATCCACAGACAGCTGTTTCGAGGTGTTGTCCCTCATCAGTGTGGAGCAGGATTCTGGTTAGCTGGGAGCAATGCCTAGTAGACCAATACAGCAAACAGATCACTGATCTCAGGGAGACTAGCTAAAGAAGACACTGTTGGCTGTTAAAGCGCTCAACACAGTAAAACCATAGGTGCATTAGCCACTGGAAAACTTGAATTTGCCAAAAAATCCACAGAGTGTCAGTTACGAGTCTCAAAACACAGGACTAGCTAGATACAATGTTGGTATCCTGCCTTATGTATGACTTTAGTAGTACAATAGCCCAGCTATCTATCATTAATATACCATCCCAAAAAGTAAATGACTCTGCCTCAGTCTACACAGCTAAGCTTAAAAGTGAGATCACAAAAACAAGCAATATTACCAGTGGCCAGTGTTAAAGTTGCAACATCTATAGGCCATCAATATTGATGAGAGAGCGTCTGACTTCTGACTCAGAAGTACGTACAGGCTTGCAGCCTCTTCAAACATCAGTACCATGGCCTCTTTCAACGCACAGTAGGTAGAGGAGCTGGGAGTCATAGTTCATGAATTGTTAAGGGCAAAATGACTTATTTAACATTTGATATTTTTTTTATTCTGATGGAAGTTGAATATCTTTCTATCTATCGAGTCATACATATATAGAAGGTAATACAATGTACCTGTTGTTGGTTTGAACTCCGGTGTATCATCTGTTACAAGTGTAAAAGCAACAAAGTAATGTCAGAAGGTATCTGGAAAAGATGACAGCTACACAGTAAGAAATCAGCGAATCCTATAGCGTTACCTGATTCTGGGATACTAAATAATGTTTCTATGTTTGTTGAGGTTTTGAAGTCAAATGATGTACTGAACACAAAGGACCCCAGGGACTCTGCCAGAGTTTTTGATGTTATTCCATTTCTGGTTGATGAGACATAGTTTTTCTGTGCTGGTGTCTTCTGTACCATGGTGGTTCCCCCTGTGCTTGGTATTTGCCCTGCATGGATAGCTGAAGCACATACTGAAGATTCCTATTGGAGCAAAAAGACATGACAGGACAGGTCATGTTCTGTAACATTGGTATCTCATTCTATCATATTTTAAAATGAACCTGTAAGCAGTTTCATACTGCCTGGCCACAGGAAGCTTTAAACTAGGACAGGCTCCCTACTCACAATGTCGTATAATTCACTTTGGATGACTGTACTATTTCATTATTTTTATAACTTTGGCTAAGGGGGTCATTGGGACGGTCCTTGTCTATTATAATGGACAGATCACTCTCTATTTGTATTTAGGGAGAGATCAACCAATGAATCAAACAAGTTATACCAATGATTCTTCTAAGGCGGGACATCCATTCAGAGCGCATTATATAACCTCCCCCTGATAATGCTGTCCGTGGTTTGGGCAACATGAACCTAATGACAGGTTTCTTCCGGGCAGCAGCCTCCTGGTTCCCACAGCCTCTCTCGCTCCTTTCCGCTTACTGTCTGTGCATAGGCAGGCAGGAAGAGGAGGAAGCAAGCACAGAACTGACAGCTCGGTGCTCGCTTCCTCCTCAATATTGCTGTGTATAATACGGCACAACTCTTACTAGCGTCCACAGAATAGGGTCAGTGTAATAGACCCTGACATCGTTTGTTCTGAATTATGACCATTCCTTTACTAGAGCATACAAATGATCGTAATTGCATTTGTAATAAATGACTTTTGTTCCATGTATTATAGTGAATGATTTCAGGTGCTTCCTAAAAGCGCTTCATTTATGCTGCTTTAACACGGAGCAATAATTTGCCCAATCGAACGATTAACGATTTCGAAGTAACGATGTGTTTTTTATAACGCTCACCGTTTAGACGGAACAATATATTGTTTGGTAAAATCATTTTGCGATCGTTTTAAGATCGCTTAAGCCCATCCTACACATAGGGTGAATCGGTGAAAGACTGTTTACACGAAGCATGTTGAACAGAACATGTTGAAAGATCAAAATGAACAATTTGTCGCTCGTCGCTTGATAGTTCGCTGTGTTTACACGAGCCAATTATCGCTCAAATGCGATTGTTATCACGAAAATTTGAACGATAATCGTTCCATGTAAACGCACCTTTAGGCTATATTCACATTTTGTATGACACTGGCCATTCAGTGGAGTGGCCGATGTCAGAAAAGATCATCCTGGCCGGTACTGCAGTACCGGCCAGATGATCTTTACCGACGCTGAATTCGGATACGGGCGCTCCATTGTGTGAACTGACAGGGTTTTCTGTGGCCGCTATTCACTGAATAACGGCTGCAGAAAACTGACATGTCAGTTTCTTGCGGCGCTGCTAGGGATCCCGGACGGAGTGTATACCATGTGTATACACTCCGGACAGCATTCCCTCAGCTGCAGCACTACGTAAGTACCGTAGTAATCACGGAAGTGATCAACAACGGCTGTGATCACTATTTTACTTACGTAGTGTGAACATGGCCTTATAGTCTAATAGGACCCTAAATTATCACCAAATCTAATGTCAAATTTGGAAACCGGGCCTGAGCAGCTTCTCTGATGGATTTTGTTCTGAACAGAGTCTATTTAGTTTACACCAAAAGTAGTACAATGTAAATACATAGAAATGTGCATTTTTGAATGTATTAGTTTATGCTCACCTGTGCATAGGTATCCGAGCCCCAAACCATTTCCTTCTGATGTTCACATCCATCCGGACAAAGGACTCTGTAAGGTAAAATATGCAGAGCAGTCAGTTCATGTGATCCATGCAGGGGCGCAATAAATGTCCTTTCTGTAATCTCTAAAAGAGGACCTCTGAAATGTTTAGAATAAAAGCATATATTCATCATATATAGACATCCAATGTCTAACTTTATTTCTTCTCTATTGTACATGTGCATTAAATGCGGTAACACTGTGCTCTGTGAACTTGGCCATAAACAATATGTTTTCCACATTACTTATAATGTATTAATCCACATGACGCACGTCTGTAAACCACGTGACTACATTATCCGCCAACAGAACAAAAGTTGCATCGGATATTGGACTGGGGAATGGGGTCGCTAATTTTGGGTGCACATTTTAATGACACAGTCATTGCCTCCGACATTAGAAAAACTCACATAGTAATAGGTGCAGGTAGCTCCCTTGCAGACATTGCACAATGTGCGGAAACTGTAGTAAAACAATGAACAAATACATATATTAACCCCTTAAGGTCAAAGCCAATTTACGTTTTTGCGCTTTTGCTTTTTCCATTTTATATTTAAAAGTCCATAGCGCTTGCATTTTTTCACCTAGAGACTTATTTGAGCGCTTATTTTTTGCGAAACCAATTGTACTTTGCAAAGACAGGCATTATTTTTCCATAAAATATGCTGCGAAACCGGAAAAAAATCATTTGCGCTGTCAAATTGAAAAAAAAACAAATTTGTTTTGATTTCGGGGAGTTTTGCATTTACGCCGTTTGCCCTATGGTAAAACTGACTGGTTATGCATGTTCCTCAAGTTGTTACGATTACAACGATATGTAACATGTATAACTTTTATATTATCTGATGGCTTTTAAAAAAATGGCTTATAGCGCTTTTATCCTTTGGTCTATGGGGCTGTGTCAGGTGTCATTTTTTGCGCCATGATGTGTTCTTTCTATCGGTACCTTGATTGCGCATATGCGACTTTTTGATCACTTTTTATTAAATTTTTTCTGGATTTGATGCGACCAAAAATGCACAATTTTGCACTTTGGATTTTTTTTGCGCTGACGCCGTTTACCGTGCGAGATCAGGAATGTGATTAATTAATAGTTCGGGCGATTACGTGCGCAGCGATACCAAATATGTTTATTTATTTGTTTATTTAATAATTTATATTTATAAAATGGGAAAAGGGGGGTGATTTGGACTTTTATTAGGGGAGGGGATTTTTTTTATTAACAAAAACACTTTTTTACTTTTTTTTTTTTTTTTTTACATAAACTAGAAGCCCCCCTGGGGGACTTGTATATAAACAGCACTGATCTCTCATAGAGATCAATGCTGTGTATATACACAGCAAAGATCATTGTAATCGGTCATAGATTGCTATGGCCTGCTGCAGGCCATAGCAATCTATTGCCGAACCGGGATCAGCGTCATTCCGACGCTGAGGCCCGGCACGGGCAGAAGAACGGATCTCCCCCCCACGATCGCATCGCGGGGGGGAGATCCGTCCCACTAGACACCAGGGATGTTGTTTACAAAGCACTTCAATGCAGCTGTCAGGTTTGACAGCTGCATTAAAGTGCTTAATTAGCCGGTGCGGCAACGGGACCCGCGTCGGCTAATAGAGGCACTGCCCGGCTGCAGATTGCAGCCGGGATCGGTGCCGTTCAGAGCGGGGTCCCGGCGGGACCCCGCTCTGAACACCCCCCGCGGCACCATGACGTACCAGGTACGTCATGGGTCGCTAAGGGGTTAAAATACAAGGATATGAGCATTTTCAAAACTCTAAAATTTCTGAAGCTCAGAGGTACCAATCCATGCAAAGTGAGGCTATGTTCACACAACGTAAGTTCCGTAATTTCTGCGGTACTTACGTTGTGCTGCTGGCTGAGGGAATACACATAGAATACACTCCGGCAGGGATCCCTAGTGGCGCCACAAGAAACTGACATGTCATTTTTCTGCGGCAGCTATTCAATAAATAGCGGCCATAGAAAACCCTGTCAGTGAACACTATGGAATGTGCGGCTCCGGTTGCACGCTTCATAGTGTGCAGTGGAGAGTTCTGATGCAAGCGCCAGCATCAGAGCTCACCGGCGCTAAAGATTATCCGGCAGGTACTGCAGTACGGGCTGGGATGATCTTTTCTGAGACTGGACGTTCCATGACCCGGCCGGGTCACGGAACGTCTGGTCTCTTACGAGTTCTGAAAATGGCCTAATAGTCTAAAACAGGGGTAGGGGGCCTCCAGCTGTTGCAAAACTACAACTCCCATCATGCCCAGACAGCAAAAGCTTAAGTTTTGGCTGTCCAGGCATGATGGGAGTTGTGGTTTTGCAAGAGTTGGAGAGGCCGAAGGTTCCCTACGCCTGGTCTAAAGGTTTTTTAATGTTTTACTTATTCTGATTCCATTATTCCCTCTTACCACTCATTTTTTTTTTTTTTATTGTATTTTTATTGAAATTTTTACATTTTCCAGAAGAAAAGATACCATAGAAAATGAATATCTGCATAACAGTACAACTGAGTCAGATAAAACAAAACAAGGGCTGCAAAGTTGGCATTATATCCCAAAATATCCAATAAAGGTTAAAACAAAAAGAGAAAACCCTTAGATACAGTCGTTATAAAAACAGGTAAGGAGGGATAGGACAGGACGAGAAACACAAGGGAAGGATTGGGGGGGGGGGGGGGGATCGGGAGGGGTCTAGGGTGAATCACGGTTGTACCTGGTGAGGAACCCTAATATTACCCGATTCCTGCTCTGCCCAATACACATCCCATATGCTCCACCACTCATTTTTCTTAATGTTTTCTGGCTGGAGGCAAATGCTTTGATTTTATTGTTTGTCCTATTATACCATTATACCTTAGTGTAGATGACTTTGTATGACATCGTATGAATTCACTGAGTGTATGTGACAGTCTAATATGTATGTGAACAGTGTCAGACTGGCCCACCAGAGAACCAGAGGATCCTCCGGTGGGCCCCCAGCTTTAGAACCTGTAAAAACACTGTCTGACATGTTGTTTCTCACTGGTTCTTCATTGGTAGGCCCATCATTTCCTCTGGTGGGCCCCAGTCCAACACTGTATGTTAATGGTCAGGGTCTCTCAGTGCCTGACTCATTTGTATGCCTATAGGCCCCTATATGTATTAGGTACATGTTGGCCAATCTCACTGTTGTCAGAAGGAGCATGTAATGGTGTATTGGTGTTTCCAGATGGTCCACAGGTGAAGTTGGGCAAAAGAAGTATCAGGCATGTTGGATTTTTTTTTACAAATTAACCGGTGCCAGAAAGGGCCAGGGATTTGTAATTTACTTTTATTTAAAAGCCTCAAGTCCAATACTTATCAGCTGCTGTATGTCCTACAAGATGTGGTGTATTCTTTTCAGTCTGATACAGTGCTCTCTGCTGCCTTCTCTGCCCGTGACAGGAACCGTCCAGAGCAGTAGCAAATTTCCAAAGGAAAAGTCTACGGCTCTCCAGACTGGTAAGAATACACTGCTTCTTGCAGGACATATATCAGCTGATAAGTACTGGAAAACCAGAGATTTTTAAATAGAAGTAAATTACAAATCTATGTAACTTTCTGGCACCAGTTGATTTGAGAAAAACATTTTTTGCTGAGTACCCCTTTAACCTTTTATTGCTAACACATGAACACTCAACTAAACCCTGGACTGAGCCATGTATATGGTGGGATCAGGAGAAATAGGGCTGGCTGATTTATGTGTATGACTATGTGTACGGATATTAACCTTATCTTTTCAATCATGGATGCTGTAACATTTAGAACAGTATATAAATGTATGTAAATGTTCATATTATCTATATACTGTAATTTACACTCAACAAATAATTTGGACATATAGGAATATTCTCACCGGTAAGGCATAAGATCATTACCTGGCTTAGAGTCCACAGTTACTCCTACAACAGAAAATATAATTATTATTCTTATTATAAAAGCATTGGTAGGGATATAGAGAAATGTTTGGTTACCTGTATTATCACCATACCTGTTTGTGGCACTGTATAGGAATATTCAGTGTATATGGTGGTTTGATAATCATATGACAGGCTCAGTATGAATGATCCAGGTGCAGGACCTTTACTTTTAGATGTTACTCCGTTCTTTGTGGATTCGTCGTAGTTGCGCTGTCCGGGCTTCTTTTGCATTATCACCTTACCACCAATGGGGTCCATAAGGCCTCCATGGATTGCAGCTAGACAAAGGGCAGAATCCTGAAGATCAGAAATGAATAAGTGTTATATTTGTACCTGATACCTGTGCTGTAAACCAAAGCCTGTTTGTGTGGGTTTTTTTAAAACTTACTTCTGAATAGACTTCTGATCCCCAGACTTGTGCAGGATGTTTCTGACAATTTTCAGGACAAATAATTCTACAAAAATGGCAAAAAGTCTTTTGTTAGAGGAAAAGTGCACATCATACAGCAACACACACCATACATGCTGCACCCTTTGTTTTGCTGCATACATCATATAGCAGAACACAGTATAGGGCCATGTCCACACGGCATATGACACCGGCCGTTCTGTGACCCGGCCATGTCATAGAACGGCCAGTGTCAGTGAAGATCATCCCGGCCGGTACGGCAGTACCCACCGGATGATCTTCGTTTGTGCTGAATTGGGATGCGGGCGCATCCGTGTGCACCTGCATCCCAATTCACCATAGGTGACAATGGAGAGTGCGGCCGGAGCCGCTATTCAATTAGGCTATTCAATGAATAGCAAGCCCACAAAACTGACATGTCAGTTTTCTGTGCGGCCGCTAGGGATCCTAGCAAGAACTATGTGCATACACTTCGGCCGGAATTCCCTATGAATGCAGTGCACACAAGTTTTGTATCAATAACGGCTATTGTAGCAAATCGTCAACAATGGCCATGATTAATACAAAATTTTAAATTGTGTGAACATGGCCTAAGACTGCACACATCATATAGCAGCACGCATCACATGGCAGCACACATCATATAGCAGCATGCATCACATGGCAGCACACATCATATAGCAGCACACATCACATGGCAGCACACATCACATGGCAGCACAAGTCATATGGCAGCACAAGTCATACGGCTACACATATTATATGGCCGCACATATTATACAGCTGCACACATCTTATGGCAGCATACATCATACGGTAGCACGCATCATACAGCTGCACATATTATATGGTAGCACACATCACTTTTGTAAAGTTTTAGTGTTGATATTCCAAAGGGTTTGCACCTCTATTGTAGAATGATCTGCAGCATCATACTGGGGAACTAAAGCCGCCTGGTATTATTGTAAGGGTATGTGCACACAATGGATTGTGAGCGGAGAACTTCAAGCGGATTCCGCCCATCCCGTAGGCTCCATTCTATGCTCAGGCAGATTCTGCCGTCCGCCGAAAGAATTGACATGTCAGTTTTGTTTACACTTCTTGGTACTCATATGCCACTATAGGTAGGGGCATACTATATATTTTAACCTCAGTCATTTGCAATTAGACCTGTGAGCTGCACCACTTCCCCCTGACGGCGTAATCTGCCTGAGCATGAAATGGAGCCTATGGGATGGGTGGAGCGGGGGAGCGGTGGAATCTGCTTGAAGTTCTCCACTTAGATTCCATAGTGTGCACATACCCTAAGTCTATAATAGTAATGGTGGGGCCTGGAGAGAGACAGGGGCACACCGCCCGCCTAGTTACCCACAGGGCCAGGTTATCATGGATTTCCATTCCTAGTCAAAATGGGGGCCTGCAGCATAAGTCTGCACACAGGCTTCTCTAAGCAGCTTCCTGCGCCCCCTGCTGGTGGAGAGCGGCTGAGCAGCCTCTGTGGTTTCCTGTCACCCATACAGCAGGTGCAGGAGCTGAACTGACAGAAAACTCAAGGTAAAAAGTTTGATATTCATACAGTGAGAATAGGAGGCTTCTGTATTGCAGCTGCCTGACAGTCCTGTTCTCCTCACATCAGGGCACGGTGTCTTCCTTCCTCCCTTTAGCTCTGTTTTCCTGTAGCTGTGGCTGCTCCTCTCAGCCCTGTGGCTGCTGTTGTCCGGGTTCTGTCACCCTTCACTTGCTCTAAAGTGGAGTCCGGGAAGTATAGACTGGGAGGGGGAGGCCTGTTCTCAGCTGCAGGCGTCAGGTCAGGTGGACATTACAGAGCAGTACACAAGATGAGATGCTCTATACTCCAGCCCCCAGCACCCCTCGCTACTGTCCTGTGCCCATACCCACTATAGGGACCTCAGAAGCCCCCAGCACCCCTCGCTACTGTCCTGTGCCCATACCCACTATAGGGACCTCAGAAGCCCCCAGCACCCCTCGCTACTGTCCTGTGCCCATACCCACTATAGGGACCTCAGAAGCCCCCAGCACCCCTCGCTACTGTCCCGTGCCCATACCCACTACAGGGACCTCAGAAGCCCCCAGCACCCCTCGCTACTGTCCTGTGCCCATACCCACTACAGGGACCTCAGAAGCCCCCAGCACCCCTCACTACTGTCCTGTGCTTATCCCCACTACAGGGACCTCAAAAGCCCCCAGCACCCTTCACTACTGTCCTGTGCAGGGGCGTAGCTAGGGGTTCAGCCTAGGGGGGGCAAGTGAGGCTGAGTGGGCCCCCAACCAACGTTACCCATAGGGAACCCCAGCAGGTGACAAGGATTTTTTTGAATAATAAAGGGAATATTCTTCTACATTTCTTATAGTGAATAAGGATACAGAGCCGTGTAAGAGGCTTCTACATCTGGAATATAGAACCACAAAAAAAGTAAAAGGGCTTAACATTAGAAAAATATAGCTGCCGTCTTCCACAGACAGCACCACTCTTGTCCTCAGTTTGATTCTCCTGGTGGCTGCAACCTGTGGGTGACAACCATCAGCCCTGAAGTTCCAGCAATACATCTGTCTACAGCGGCAGGTATCGGAGGATTGTACTACTGTACTACAACTCCCAGCATACCCTGAGGGCTGCAGACTGTCAACCTGGAGCCCCCCTTCCTCGACCAAGTGCATGCTACTGGTATATATATATGGTATTACCAATAATACCAGTATACAAGGGGGAAATATCGCCACAACCACTACCATCACCACCATATTGTTACTGACTAAATCCTCTATACTAAATCCAATAAAACACAGTACCAGATAACAAGTAACAAATAACACCACTACTTACTGACTAATACCAGCACATACCGACTAATACCAGCACATACCGACTAATACCAGCACATACCGACTAATACCAGCACATACCGACTAATACCAGCACATACTGACTAACACCACTGCTGCAACTGAATAATCCACTGTACACAGAGCAATATCACCTCTTCAAGTCATTTAGCAGTAGCCCCAGCTCTACACAGGCTCTACACACCATATACATTACAGTGCAGATATATTTAGTGACTCACATGGGACGTCTTCTCTGATCAGAGTTCTTCCCTTTTCATCTTCTTCTCCATCTGCCCTGGGCCGTTATGAGAACTTCTCCGAGCCACGAATCCACAGAATCTGCCAGACATACATATTAGGCTCCACACTCTGGCACCATCCTCATCTCTCTACACACTGCACATCTGTATTGGCCCCTTTACACCCTTGTTTAGTGGGTAGGCTGACTCTTATAGATGGCTCCCCCCTGTATTGCCCCCTTATAGATGCCCCCCCTGTATTACCCCCTTATAGATGGCTACCCCTGTATCCCCCCCCTTATAGATGGCTCCCCTCCCCTGTATCCCCCCCTTATAGATGGCTTCCCTCCCCTGTATTCCCCCTTATAGATGGCTCCCCCCCTGTATCCCCCCCTTATAGATGGCTCCTCCCCTGTATCCCCCCCCCCTTATAGATGGCTCCCCTCCCCTGTATCCCTCCCTTATATATGGCTCCCCCCCTGTATCCCCCCTTATAGATGGCTACCCTCCCCTGTATCCCTCCCTTATAGATGGCTCCCCCCCTGTATCCCCCCTTATAGATGGCTTCCCTCCCCTGTATTCCCCCCTTGTAGATGGCTCCCCCCCTGTATCCCCCCTTATAGTTTGCCCCCTGCACAGCAGATTAAAAAAAACAAACACACAACTCACCTAACAAGCGCTCCCCCGTCGCTGCTGTCCTCTCTTCTGCCCCCAGCTGATGCGTCCCTCCCTGGGGGATTCCCGGGCAGCGCACACATCCGGAAGCTGAGTGTGCGCCCAGGCCGGGACTTCCGGTACAGGAAGTCCCAGCGACGCGCACTAAGGTTCCTGATACGTGCGCTCCCTGGGAATCCCCCAGGGAGCGACGCATCAGACAGGGGCAAGATTGCCTCTTGCGGCCGCAAGCAAGACCGTGCTTGCGGTCGCAAGAGAGGCATAAAGGAGGGGGTGGGCTCGGCGGTTCGGGGGGCGTGTGCGGATGCGGAGCGCAGCCTCTTGTGGCTGGAGGCATAACGCTGCCTCCGGCCACAAGAATGATTGACACAGCCAGGAGGCAATGGCTCCTGATGCTGTGTCAATCACATCCTGGCCCAGTCGGAACTGTATGCGCTCATTAGGAGTGCGAGCGCATACAGTTCCGGCCACTACTGACGTGTTAATGCTGTCTGCAAAAGCAATAGCTTTTGCAGACAGCATTAACTGTCTAAGACCTCAGTGGGCCCCTGTCTGAGTGGGCCCGGGGGCGACCGCCCCCCTTGCCCCCCACCAAATTTCGCTACTGGTCCTGTGCTTATCCCCACTACAGGGACCTCAGAAGCCCCCAGCACCCCTCACTACTGTCCTGTGCTTATCCTCACTACAGGGACCTCAGAAGCCCCCAGCACCCCTCACTACTGTCCTGTGCCTATACCCACTACAGGGACCTCAGAAGCCCCCAGCACCCCTCACTACTGTCCTGTGCCCATACCCACTACAGGGACCTCAGAAGCCCCCAGCACCCCCCCCTCCAACCACCACACACACACACACACACACTACTGTCCTGAGGTGGAGCATGACTCCTACAGGGACCTTCATCATGACAGACATCAGGAATAGTAAGTATGTATGTGTCTGAGCATATATATCTGTGTGAGTATATTCGCACTGTATGTATAATACTGATAGTGGCTCTGCACTGATCTGTCACCAATATGGTGGAAAATATGGTAAAGCAAAAATCTTGGGTCCCCAAGGGGTTAAGCTGAATATTGCCACTGGTAGTATGCAGTGGTATACATCAGCATGCCTTCTTTATTTGTTTTCTATGTATATCAAAGTTGTATTGGCTAAAGGCTAAAACTTCCTTCTGTATCTGGCCTTATTCTGTCACACTACGTTTTTTTCCCGTAAAACTACGGCTGTTGTTGCAACAAAGGCTGTGATTATTACGAAAAAATATGTTACCTTGCTGTCTATGGGATCCCGACCAAACCGTATACACATGGTATATGCTCCGGCCGGGATCAGTGCACACTATGAAGCGAGCTGCTCCGGCCGCTCGTCCATAGTGCGCTGTGGGGAGTTCTGATGCGGGCGCACACGGATGTGCCCGCATCAGAACTCTGCGTCCCGAAAGATCATCCGGGATGATCTTTTCAGAGACCGGCTGTTCCATGACCTGGCCAGGTCACGGAACGGCGGTTTCTTACTATGTATGAACATAGCCTTATTCTGTATATATGGATACTGCACAGTACCACTTCTCCTGTCCTGTATACTGGGTGTAATCCTTAGTATCTGCCCTTATCAAACCATATTATTTAGTTTTCTTAGTGTGGCCTAACCATAAGCTGTTTGCTTGGTCACAAGTGTGTTAAGTGACCTCTGCAGTAAAGTGCATTGCCAGTCATTAATGGGTTAATGCTTCAGATGTGTTTACCTGCAGTAACCATGGCAACCATGCACTGTGATGAAAAGCGCCTATGTCATAATGAAGGTTCCATAAAGCAATGCACCGCGCCCTGATCAGTGCCATCTTGGATGCGCCAGAGGACCTTGAGCTTGACTACTTTACTGCCCCATACCCTTGATGTAATTTGGAGGTTCTAGCAGAGGAAAAGGGGTGGTCTGCTTTAGACTACCCCTTCATCGAGTCTACACCTAGAAGAGATACATCCACCTGCCTAGCCATCAATAAGGTAAAATATTTTAGCCAGATCTCTCTCAGAGAGATTATATTTATAGTATGATATTACCCTCTAAGCCCGGAGGAGGGGCAACTCTCCAGCCATGGCTCCCTTGAGGTTTCCCCTACAGGGGTTTTTTCCTCGCCTGAGTGCTGGAGAGTGACTCTTTGTGAGTCGGGGGTCTGCCATTTTCAGTGTCATGTAATTTTAAATAAAACTGGCACCCTTTGACACCTGATTACAATGTGTTGTGTCTTTATTTTGTGTTTTTGGTTGAACTTCTTATTCTTGGGAGTTAGGGGTCCATCACATATTGCAAAGTGATAGAGCTGGACATCTGCCTGCTACACGATCTATCCCCTGCACAATAAGCGCAAGTAGGATGGAGCATGTATGTGCGTACCCCTGGATTAAAGGGGCACTCAAATCTTGAAGAAAAAACATGCATTGCATGGTTTATACCTATATCTGCAAGGTCAAAAGGTAGCACATTATTGCAACATGGACACCACCATAAATATACATTATAGTGTATACACACAACCCAGTGGCTCTTGTGTATGTGGGCAACATCAGGGGCAAGGTAAAGAATTGCACCCCCTCACACATACAGTACATCCAGGTGTGGCCTAGGTAGCTCCCCCCCCCCTGCAAAATCCACAGGATACACAATGGAAAGTGCAGCTCCAGCCACACTCTGCATTGTGTGCTATGGTGAATTGGGATACGGGCGCACACGGATTTCACAGCATATTTATTGTAAAAAATAGGTGAAAAAATGTAGGTGACAAAATGCAAGAGCTATGGCCTTTTAAACATGAGGAGGGCTTGGTCCTTTAGGGGTTAAGGAAGCGCTACGAGGGCACGAGGACGGGTATGTATACTTTCGTTATAATATTCCCACACACCCCTGCCTGCCTGAGATTTGTTACTTTCATGGGACTTCTCCTTTCAAGATACTTATGTGGCACGTTATGCTGTTTGCATAGAGTGAGTGACAAGTTACTAGCAGTGCGCTAGCATCGCTGGTCACATACAGTGTCGGACTGGCCCACCAGAGGACCAGAGGACCCTCTGGTCGGCCCCCAGCTCAGAACTTGCAGTAACACTGACTGACATGTCATTTCTCACTGGTTCTTTATTGGTGGGCCCCAGGATAATTTCCTCTGGCAGGCCCCAGGTATCTTAGTCCAACACTGGTCACATACACAGTGCTGTGCAAAGTCGCTATAGTAATGTGAAAGGTATGACGCTGGTTACTGTATATCTGGTGAAAGTAGTGTGGGCCAAAAGAATTTAATTCCCTGGTGGGCCCAAGGTACCCCAGTCCGACACTGTATATATGGATACTGCACAGTACCACTTTTCCTGTCCTGTATACTGGGTGTAATCCTTAGTATCTGCACTTATTTTGTATATATGGACACTGCACAGTACCACTTTTCCTGTCCTGTATACTGGATGTAATCCTCAGTATCTGCACTTATTTTGTATATATGGACACTGCACAGTACCACTTCTCCTGTCCTGTGTACTGGGTGTAATCTCCAGTATCTGCACTTATTTTGCATATTTTTCAATGCGCCTGGATGGGAGAGTGTGGCGGCATAGTATGCTTATGGGGGGCCCAGGAACATTTTTGCTCAGGGGCCCTATGCAGTTTGTGTCAACCTCTGTTCTGCTGAGAACTATTATTATAACCTGACCTCCTATCAGTTTGAGTTTTTTTTTCATTTATATGTAGTATATTTTATAGTATTTTCAGAAATTTGACTTTACAGTCTATCTTTTACACCATGACATTCACTACACTTTTAGTATACATTAGTAATATGATACTCAATACTCAATATTTTACAGAGACATAGAAGATTTTTGTATGTATTCACTATCACATTCTTTATCACAAAGGCGCCATCTTGCAACTTCATAGTATTCTTCACACAATGCAGCATTTACAGAGCTAATGTGCTGTTATCACAGTATTTGATGCCAGGGTTAGTACTTATTTTTTTCTTTGCATTGGCTGTTAAACTTACATTGCGACTTCTACAGGCACTTCCTTTCCAGTCAATGAGCAAGATGCTTTAACTAAAAAAAAGCAAAAATTTAGGTTTTATTTAGAACATCTTAAGTTACGTTTCATGCTTTATTGTACAGCAGTATTTTCAAACCACTGTCCTTAAAGAAGTGCTCCAGCCAGGACCCTTTTTTTGGTAATGTCTGGAGAGGGGGCATTACGCTGCTCCAGTCCCCCAGTATGGGAACGCTTCCTGGTCTTGAGACGTGGCATCGAAGGCCCGAAGTGGGGCACCACTACAGTGCTGTTCCCTCCAGCAACAGTAGGATGCACTGCTTGGCTCCAGATACCAGTGAAAACTACCAGGAGCTTATTAAGTCACTCCTAGCCCATCTAACTGCACATGGCAGTAACTGTGCATATTAGCTGGTGGTCATAATAATCAGACATGTCTGTGTATAAGGAAAATGCATGCACAGTACATCTGGGACATTATTATGAATGGCCTATTCATAGCCTATCCTTATGATATGTCTGACTCCTGTAACCCCTAATAATATTTTTTTTTTACCAGGTACAGCTCCAATGGTTTTTTTTTCTGCTGTGCCTGCTACTATAGTTCTGTGCATTTCAAGCCTTTCCCAATGGGCGTGGAGGGGCCAGGCCCTATGATGATGATGTCACTGAGAGGGCGGGCCTACAGCGCTGATGTGGGTGGATATGGGGCACCACAGCCATTAAGCCCCACCCCTACTGCACTGTCCACCAACAATTTTTGAGGGGAGGGACTACCAAGAGATTCTTTGCACAGTAAGAAAGGTAATGTCCAGAATATAAGCTGAAGAATGGTGCGGAGAACTCTATATATATAGAAAGAGGGGGATGACAATATCACTTTAATCACATGGGGGGGGGGGTTTCAGGTTTTTATTTGCAAATATTTAACATGAAGTCAAGAAAAGCTCATAAATAGAGTATATATTTAAAGGAATGACTGAGGATCCATCCCTGACTTTGTTCGTGTCCAATAAATGCAGTTAAAAACCCAAACATGTGAACATACCCTTAGCCCTTTGACCCCAGTCCAAATGTATAGAATAAAGATATTCATGAGATCAAAAGAAAATACCTTCAGGTAGATTTTGGTTTGTTGTCTGTCCTGTACGGAATAACAATAGAGAAAAAGTAAAAATAAGGTAAATGTTAAAAACTGTCATTATAATGAGGCAAAAAGTTCCTGCCTCTAGATTGCTCTTAACTTATTTAAATGATAAATCCATTGAAAAGCAACAACTATTTTTAGTTGTACTAAAAGTAGTAAGTGGAATCTACTACAAACATCAAGACACTGAATGTAGCCCTGCAAGGGCATGTGCACACTAGGGAATACGCGCGTAGAACTTCAAGCAGATTCTGCCGCTGTTCTGGCGTGCGTCCCCACTTGAAGACTCCATTCTATGGTCAGGCAGATTCCGACTCCGTCTATGGGTGGAATCTGCCAGAGGATAGAATAGAGCCTATGGGACGGGTTGAACTTCAAGCCGGGGCGTCCGGCGGCACACGGCGGAATTCGCTTGAAGTTCTACGCTCGGATTCTGCAGTGTGCATATATCCCTAATCAGAAAATAAATATATGAATATAAGATTTACCATATCATTGGCCACCCCAACTGGCCACCATAACTAGACACCAAGGAAGCAGAATAAATGCCAATGTAGTGGAGAAGAGATTTGTATATATATATATATATATATATATATATATATATATATATATATATATATATATATATATCCTGGTGTCCATGATGCACCTGCTATGTTTTTTATAGGACTGCACGGAATTATGTTGCAATGTAATAACTATAAGCAAACATTGATTTACCTGTTGGGGATTCATAACCTTTACCAGCTGGGAAACAAAGAAACATTTAGTTTACACAGATATTATAGAAACAAATTCTATTGTCATAATTAAACAGGGGTTTGGGCTTATATGATTGATGGCCTATCACCAGAATATGCCACCTATCGCTGATTTGTGGGTTGCCATAACCCAACATCTCCACTAATCAGCTGTTCAGCACTCATAGTAAATGGAGCTGGGCACAGTCGGCTTTGTTCACTCCGTAGTGATGGCACTGTGTTCCTGCAGCTCAGCTCCCACTTAAGTGGAAAGGAGTTGAGCTGCAGGAAAAAGGCCTAGCCACTACCAAGCCTAGCGACAACTTTATCAGGCCCTGTTCACTGTGTAGTGCAGGTACCAAACAGCTGATTGGCTGGGGTGCACAGTGACAGCACCCTGGATCAGAGATTGATTATGCATTATAAAACATGCAAAAAGTGCTTAACTTACTATTTGGTGGATTTGTGCCATACTGAGAATTTCCTCTAGGAGGCAGATTTGCACCAGCTTGTGGGCTTGATGCTACTGGTGAGTTTACTGCAGGTGGTGGATTTACTGAAGAGGGTTGGTTTGCTGAAGAGGGTGGGTTTACTGCAAAGGGTTGGTTTGCTCCAGATGGTTTATTAACTGAAGAGGGTTGGTTTGTTGCAGATGGTTGGTTTGTTGCATATGAAGGGTTTGCTTCAGGAGCTAGGCTTGTTGCGGGGGGTTCAGAAGAATGAGCTATCACTACAAAAGAGGCTGACCATTCCTCATAGTCAAATGACTCTATTCCATTCTGCACAGATGAATGATATTGCTTTTCACCAGGCTTCTTCTGCACAACCACACGGCCTCCAGTGAGAGGTAACTTTCCATCATGAATTGCAGCCCGACAAATAGAAGAATCCTGTAAGACAGCAGAGGCATTAAAGGGTAAGTCCAGGCAAAATAATTTTTAGATATGTTATTGCCCAACAAAAATTATGAAAATTAGTAATAGACCCTTATTATGGGAAATGCATCTATAATGCATTTTCCCTGCATTTACTATAGCATGGCGTATTCAGGTCTCTGTTAAGGTGGTGATGTCACGTCACATAAACTGCCGACACCTGCTGCAGCGGTGGGACAGACTGGAGCAGCAGGAGTGGGCACTTTATGTGACGTGACATCACCAACTTAACAGAGGCCTGAACACACCAATGCTGTAGAAGGGCAGGAAAATCTCCCATAATAAGTGTCTATTAGTAATTTTCATAACTTTTGGCAATAATGTATCTTAAACTTATTTTGCCGGGACTTCCCCTTTAAGATAAATAAGTGCCATTAGATAGCTTTCTTCATAAAAAAAAAAAGATATCCTATATTATACTAGCACTGCTACTCTATTTTATGGAGAGGTACAGTATAAGCTTAGGTGAGAACCAATTAAATCAGACAATTTAAAAAGCATAGCTACTTTCTTCCAAAAATCTATTAATATCAATAGAACTGAGCTTCAAACCCACACCCAAACTAAGGACAAGAGTGGTGCTGTTTTTGGAATGTTTTTGTAAGCATTAATAACCCCCTTAAATAGCCAAAAGTCAACACTACTATCTAGGCTTTTTACTTGAAATTCTTTATTCTTTGACGTCAGACCAACCTATTGCTATGTATTTCCTTTGCACGTAAGTACAGAAGTTTTGAGGCGGACAATCATTTCGTTAATCGCTCCTTACTATTTAAACTAAAACATTTTTTTTAATTATAAATCACAGGTACTATACTTTCCGGCATATAAGACGGTTGGGCGTATAAGACTACCCCAACTTTTCCAGTTAAAATATAGAGTTTGGGATATACTTGCCATATAAAACTACCCCTCTTCCAACGCACACCAAATAAAAATTTATAAAAAAACATCAGACAACAGCGAGATCTGAGAGGCAGAGAAGGAGGTACAGTAATACCGGTAGGATACAAGGGCAGGCCAGATGGGTGAAAGAGGTGTGTGTTTTTCTGGGCACAGGGGCACTCTACCGTATCTCTTTTTTCCATACCCCGGATACTTGCAGCTTGCTCTTACCTTATTACGGTCGCCACATATGGTGGTGATGCGGCTATTTTTTAGTTCCCCCCACCGTATGCGGCGACCGCAGATTCTCCAGTCCGGTTCCAACGTTTTTTAGCACGCTCCCTATAAGACGACACCCGGCGTATAAGACAACCCCTAACTTTTCAGAAGTGTTTCCTGGGTTATAAAGTAGTCTTCTACGCAGCAAAATACAGTAAATATTTATTCTTAAATGGGCACTGGCATTAAAAAAAACTTGTCAAAAGTTTTGATTGGTTAGGATCTGAGTGTTCAGACCGCAACTGATCAGGAGAATGAGCCAGCAGCCCGTTCACTCTCGGCTCTGTCACAAGACTTACACGTTCTTACAGTGTAAGTGTAAGGGGTCCATCTAGAGTAAGGTCTTATACATAGAGTAAGGTATGATCACTGATAAAACATTTGACATGCTTTCTTTTAAGAATAAAATGCATTAATAAAAATGACTAGTGCTACTCAGACTTACATCAGTGTAGATTCCAGTTCCCCATACTTCTCCATACTCATCCATGCATCCGCTAGGACATACAACTCTAGAAAGATAATTAATAGAGGCATATTGTTTAACTGTCCGTGACTTTAATGGCAGCTACTGTATACTTTGTGATACATTCTTCCATTTTATTCATGTTGTTGTATGTGACTAAATCAGTATTGTCCTGCAGCAAAGGGTCCTGGTTCGAAATTAAGCCAGATGAACATTTACTCAAAGTTGGGCTCTTGTTCTCATGCTCATTTTGGGTCCAGCTCACACCCCAAAACATGTTTAAGTTAGTTAGGTTACTTTGAAATTACAGTATGAAATGGATTGTGTATGACTGGGAAATTGGGTTGTGACACTCTATGATGAGAGGGACTTATATCAGGACATTGATGTACAGTTTTGAAGTAGGTGATTTATTCATAAAAGATAATCAATGTATAAAGTACTCACTCAGTAAGATCTGCTGGTAGATGGACAGCAGAGGAGGAACATAAAGCTTCAGCTGAAAAAAATGTTAAAATCACAACATATACTTTAACACATCATGAAATGAATATGTAGAGGAAATTGAGAGCCAGATAATGTTGCAAAAAATAAAACAGTGTGCAAAAAAGTCTTTGGAGCCTCAGTTATGAGTCTCCAAACACAGGACTAGTCAGATATCCCTTCAGAGAAGGGATGGCTCCTGTAAGGAGACAACCATATTAAGTGCCCCCCCTCAGTCAATATCCGACTCAATTACGACAAGTGAATATGACAAGTGAAATACCAAAGCCAGGTATTGATCCACAGACCGCTGTTTCAGGGTGTTGCCCCTCATCAGCGTGGAGTAGTATTCTGGATAGCTGGGAACAGAGCTTAGTAGACCAATATGGCAAACAGATCACTGATCTTAGGAAGACCAGCTAAAGAAGACACTATTGGCTGTCAGTTAAAGCACTCAACACAGGGAAATCCTAGGTGCATTGCCCCATAGGAAACATGAATATTTTAAAAAAGTCTGTGGAGCCTCAGTTATGAGTCTCAAAACACAGGACTAGCCAGATATCTCTCCAGGGAAGGACCTAGGACACAAACAATGTGATCAGCCAATGAGTCTGCAGTTTTCCACTCCTCGGATGATTAATGACACTTTTACAAGCATAAAACCATGCTAAAAGCATAAAACCTCCTAAAGGTGTACTCAGGAGAAAAAAATGGTGACAGAAAGTTATATGGATTTGTATATTATATGTATTTATTTATTTTTTTAAAGTTGAAGCCTTTTAGTATTTATCTGTTTGCCCAAGTTTTGGAGGAAGTTGTATGTTCTTTCCAGTTGGACAGTGCTGTTGTCACCTCTGTCCATGTCCATATAGATGGTCCATGTCCATGGTCCATATAGATGGATATACAAAACACAACAATCACTGAACTCAGGGAGAACAGTGAAAAAATCCAGTGGAGTACTCAGTTACGAGTCTCCACTGATGGTCCCCTACAAAATTTGAATATGCAAAGAAGGGGTCCGTGGAGCCTCAGTTACGCGTCTCAAAAACGGGAATAGCCAGATATCCCTCTCTCCAGAGAAGATATAGAAGATATATATGGATATGTAGAATAAAACTTACCAACAGGTAACCTAGGTGCTGGCTTTGGCTTTGAAGGACGAGGAGTTACTGTATATTTGGCAGCTTCTTCTGGACTGATGAATGTAAATGATTCTGGCCACTCATCGTAATCATATGATGTTATACCATTCTTGGTAGATCCTTCATATGCATCCTGCCCAGGCATCTTTTTAACATATAGTTTATCTCCTTTCTTTCTTAACCATCCTGAATGGATTGCAGCTCGGCAAATGGAAGAATCCTAATAAACGAGATGGATAATATAAACTCTAAATAAATATACTACTTTTTGATACTTTTTTGTACTTTACTTTTATTTACTTTGTTAACAGCAGCTGATAGGTAGCTATAGAGCGATTACAGTTGCAAGGTGACAGTGAACAGGCAAAGCATACAGAATTTGGTTATAAAAAGAAGCAAAGCTAGGTCAGGATTGTACAGTAAACCATTAAAGGGGTACTCCGGGCTGGGAGGAGGTGCATAAGGGCAAAGACATCCCCTTACCTCCCTGGTTCCAGCTCCGGGTCCCGGATCGCGTCGCACAGGTCCGCGCTGCCCGCCCGCCTCCTGGTCTCTGAGGCGGGCTTGAGACATTTGAGACATTGAGACATTTTAAGTCCGCTCAGCCAGTCAGTGGCAGAGGCGGGATCCCGGCCGGGGCCAGGACCGATGCAACGCGATCTGGGACCCGGTGCTGGAACCGAGGAGGTAAGGGGACGTTGTTGCCCTCATCCACCTCCTCCCCGGTCATAGCCAAAAAAGCCCCTCAGCTCGAAGTACCCCTTTAAGTAGACATGGTCTAATATATGACCCAGGATAAGGGATAAATGTCTCCGGTGCTAAAACCCCCATAAGTTACATTAATTTTTTTTTTTATTACAGATCACTCTAGTTTGCAATGTATTCTTCTATTACTGGTTATAATTATTTAACAAATAAATTTATTTAGCACCTACTTCAGTATAAATATCAGATCCCCATACATCATCATCTTCCTCTTCCATACAGTTAGATGGACAAATGATTCTACAAAAAAGGAAAGCATTATATTAAAAATATAATTCTTGCATGGTTTGAAGTCAGAATTGAAGGTCTTATTTGGCAATGAGCTCTACCAAGTCCTGTACAATTTAGACAATCACTTTAATGAGGCAGAGTGTGGACATATATGCAGGGCCGGTTTTAGACTAGATGTGGCCCTGGGCGAAGTTAAAGGTGGGGCCCCAAATGCTGAAATATTTTATCAACAATTTAAGGTCCCCATACATGTTACTCTTTTGTTGGTGGTACCTGTTGCTCCTGGTGGGTTCGGCCATCAGCGTAAGGTGTATGGGGCTCTCTGGACAGTCCTCTGACAGATGATATCAGTGGACATAGGGGGTCGAGCTTGATGGAAAATCAACGCCCAACCTCTTTGTTCTCAGAGAGATAAGCCGGCATCAGATCTGTATGGCTATGGCTTTCCCCTCTCATAGAGAACACAGGAACACTCAGATGTGCCAAATTTCTGTGTATGGGGAGGACGGGACCGGATGGGACAGATAATTGTCAGCTGAAGGATTGTTCAGCCAGCAGTTATTGGAAGCGTACGGCCACTTTTAAGGCCGTATTACACGGCCTGATATTCCGCAGAAGCGAGCGCCAATCTGGTAGAATGGAGCTCGCTTAGAGAGCCTACTACATGGCTCTTTTATGATGCAGCAAAAGCTATGGAGGAGATTTATCAAACTGGTGTAAAGAAGAATTGGCTCAGTTGCCCCTAGCAACCAATCAGATTCCACCTACTTAGAATGTGAGTAATGAAAGGTGGAATCTGATTGGTTGCTAGGGGCAACTGAGCAAGTTTCATTTTACACCATGTTTGATAAATTTCCCCCCCTATGTGTATATATACAGTATATCATTAGTGATGTGTGTGCAATCCTTGCTGTATATAGTAAACAATAAAGATATATACTACCTGATTAAGGTCCCCCGGTGTCCTCAGGCCTTGTCTGTGATATATACTACCTGATCATGTTCCCCAGTGTCCTCTCAGAGCGATAGCGTCCTGATTCGGACAATTTTCGCTCCATGTATTAGGGCCCTTACTCAGTTCAGAAGGTTACATGCCGGGACTGCCGCTATATGCCAGGACTGCCGCTACATGTCAGGACTGCAGCTACATTATGGGTCTGCCGCTACATGTCGGGACTGCCGCTACATGTCAGGTCTGCCGCTACATGTCAGGACTGCCGCTACATGTCGGGACCGCCGCTACATTCTGGGACTACCGCTACATGCCAGGACTGCCGCTACATTATGGGACTGCCCCTACATTATGGGACTGCCCCTACATGGCAGGACTGCCGCTACATTCTGGGACTGCCGCTACATGCCGGGACTGCCGCTACAT